>NC_057797.1:248906691-248963253 GCF_018294505.1 Triticum aestivum | reverse complement strand
GGCCCTCCCCGAGGGGCGTGCTTCCCCTGCTTCTTAGGCCGAAGATCTTGCCACGGAACACTTCGTGGATGAAGCTGCGCGGAAGGCTGCTGAGACTACCACGGCAGGGGGCAAAGCTCACGGCCTGACAACGGTCATTGCCGGCGAGACAGAGGCTCCTACGCGGCAGACCTCTCCAGGTACCCCACTCATTCCTTCTTTTATTTCTTGCTCTGGTTGGTTCTCCTGATTTTTTATCTACTCAAGACTTTCATTTCTCCGTTATTAACTAGCCCTTTCATGCGCAGCCCCTCAAGCCAATGAACCAGAGCTGTTGGAGGTGGTGGCTGATATAGGAAGGGCTGTCGCGGATGAGGCCATGGAGATTGTTGTTGCTGAGGGGCAGGACTTTGCTTCCGAGAATGCACAGACCTCTTTGGTGGTGGTGGAGCACTCTCTGGAGGATGCCCCGGTAGAGGAAGTGGTTGTCGAGGCGAAAATCACCCTCCAAACCATGGACCCACTTCCCTCCTCCGGGATCATCACTGAGGCCCCGCCGTATTCCTCAAACACATTGTCCATGGTGTTGGCGTTGCCTAATATCGGAGCCCCTGGTCTATCTTCGACAGCGGACGCGGAGCTCGATGAAGAGCTCCAGCGCCTCCTGGCATCATATACTTGGGAGCCAGGGAGGCCGATGACTCAGCCGCCATCACAATGGATTTGTCCTTCATGGCGTCCACGGCGGCAGGCATGAAGGAGATGCAGGCCCGGCACTGTCAAAAGTGGCAGGAGCTCAAGGAGCGGCGCGAGTCCACCGGCAAGGTGGACTAGAAGTTGAAGGACAGGTGCCTGGAGCTGCGCGACTGGAACGGCAAGCAATTTAAGGTGCTCGTGAGGTAGCAAGAGATGCCCCTGATGGCGAGGGAGAATTTCATAGCATGGGAGGCGCGACTGGCGAATCACAAGGCATCTCTAAATGCTAGAGAGCGAGAGATCTCCCTTCGGGAGGAGAAACTCGAAGCCATCCTCCGTGCCAAGGACGAAGGCTTAGAGGCTCTAGTGCAGCAACACACCAAGGAATTGGAGGACAAGCATGGGGCTGCTCTGGACACCCGCCACTGACCATGCTGCCCAGTTGAAGAAGCTTACTGAAGATTTGGATGCCGCATCCGCCACCAAGATTGATCTTGACCGGCAGGTGGCTAAGCTGAATGAGGTGCTCACTAAAAGTGCCAAAGAGGTGGAGGCACTCAAAGAGGGAGCTCGGCAGGCACAGATCCACTTGGCTGATGTGCAGTCGCAGCTCTCCTCCAAGACCCAGAGCCTTGAGATTGCCAATGGCAACATCACGGATATGAAGGCGAGGATCGGCTCGCTGGAGCGGTCGGCGGAGTCCCTTGAGTCCCGACAGCAGTTGTTCTCCAAGGATTTGGAAACCGCCAAGCGTCTCCGGCAAGATGCAGAGGATAGGTTGAAGAATCAGGTTGATACGAGCAACCTCTGGATCAAAAGCATGATTGACATTGCTGAACGCCTCGGGGCCCAAGCTGCGATGATGGTCATGGGCGGCCCAGTCTTCTCAGCTAGCATGCAGGAGGTCCCGAGCATCAAGTTGGGGCTCTTCTTCAACGAGCTGATCGACAGGCTAAAGGTGCATGAAGAGGGGAGGCATGAGCGCTTCGCGACCAAGTCCCGGAAGCTTGCCCGCAACGCCCTCTTCATGGTCCTGAGCAATATCATCTGCCGCCATCTAGAGCTCGACCTCGATGATGGATTCAAGAAGCCGCCAGTGGGTGCCGACATTGCAGCTGCTGAGAAGAAAGCCACTCCCCGCGCCAACAGGGTTCTTTGCGTTTAAGCTATTCCTTCTGGACACCGGACCAAGTATCAGGCCACTATCGTTTCCACTGCGCTCTATAAAGGAACATGATACGTATTTTGCGTTTAGTTATTCTATCTCTAGTGTTTGTGCAAAACTGGTATTTCTAGCTAGATTTTTAAATGTGTGTTTATCCCTTTGAGCCCTACATGTTTGCGTTCATATGATCAATTCATATATATGCTCTGGATGCCTGCTGATATCATATTGTCGCGATTGTCGTAAGGGTCTGGCCCTTAACAGTCATCTTGGCGTGGATGCGTCTCGGCAGGTTTTTCCTAGGTACCTCTCGATGCAGCCTCTCAACCTGTGAGCATGGCTCTAGACAGGATGATGGTGCAATCAAAGAAAATAGCCAAGGTTTCGTCGCATGAGGGCTTTCACGATATGAATGCTCACTAGGGTTAAGGGATAAACGACTGCGAGGATTTGAAAGGCATCAATAGGAGGTGATAATGCAAACTTAGTTTTTGTTTCGAGCCCCCTTTTTCCTCTTCCAGACCGTGCTCCCGGGCGCGCCCGTGGCACTTGGAGGAGCATAAGCCAATCAGGTGATTTCTTTGTTCTCGGCAGGAAGTGATATGCATTTCTTGCGGGTGGCGGGCATTGGGGCATAGCACCCGGATCCTCTGGTTCCTCTCCCTTTTGTTCCCTTCCCTTCGAGTCAGTCCAGCGGCCGCCGTTGCAGAGGTCGTGCCAATGCAGGAGCCTCACTGAAGCATGCTTGCCGAGGCATCAGTCGGCGGACTTGTACCAGTGTTCTGCTCAGGATTACACAAAGTAGGGGGAATACTGGACCGAGCGTCGTGCGGTAATCGTCGACACCAACGACGCCGAGGCTGAAGCAGTTCGACTGATGACGAGGGGAAGGGACAGGAAGGAGGGATCTTGCGCCCGCACATCTTGTGCCCCTTCTCCGAATGGTGGGTACGTCATACGGGCCGCCGTGATGGGCATATTGCCACTAGCAATGATCTTTGCCATAACCGCGGCTATGGCGAGGCATGGAGACCAACAAAAATGGTGCAACGATAGCCCCGCTTTGCTTCTATGTCTCTTTGGGTGCCATGATCGATGGTGTCATCGAAGATGACGATGGTGATGAAGTCGACGCACTACACACGCCTTGAGGTTCGTGCAAGCGCGCCCCCATCCCTGGCGCCCAAAGATGTCGAGGGAAACCACGGCCACCTATGGGACTAGGAGGTCCCTTGCTGGTTCGGCAGGGGGATGATGCATTGCACAAAGAGCAGACGAGCGTGGGGCAGCACGACAGAGATCACACGGGTAATTTACCCAGGTTCGGGCCGCCGTGAGGCGTAAAACCCTACTCCTGCTTTGGTGGATTGATGGTCGAAAAGGTGTTGTCGAGCGTAGTACACTTGCCGAGCAGGGGTCACCTTGGGGTAGTAGCGACTACGCGCGTATGGGGGTGTGAGTTATCCAACCTTCTAACCCTTTCTACGGTTGCCATGGGCCTCCTTTTATAGATCAAGGGGTAGCCACAGTGGCAAAGTGGTCATTACGCACTGATAAGATAGCAAATAGTGCCATCATACTTAACTCTGCGGGCTAACAGGGTGCATTAAATGCACCGCTTAACGTCACATCGTTGGGTGCCCGGCAAGGCTTGCCGGGCTATCTTGCCAGCTCCGCACATGTTCTCTTGACATGTCGCATGATGGGTGTCATCTGTGGGTTTCTCCTGTAGGAAATGGCTACCATGTGGCGAATGGCTGCCACTTAATCACTTTGCAGCTTGACACCGCACTGATCGATGACATGGGTCGTGGTAGAGTGGTTGGCGAGGTGGTTTTGCCTCCGTGAGCCCCGGCAGGCCCTACCAGGGTGCTTTGGTTGTCCGCTTCTAGAGGTGGCCCCACCCCTTGCTGGGCTCGCCTGCCCAGCAAGGGAGACGTTTCTCTTGACAGTATCCTGCTTCCTTGGTTCATTCTCGGTCCCTCTGATCTACATGTTGATCCTTCAAATCTCTTGGTTTCTTGTATATCTTGGCTCGATCTTGGCTTGTCCGTGCACGAGTCAGGGGAAAACATATACCCTGGTATATTTTCCCCGACATATTGGCTAGCCAACCTAGTCATGGTGTCGAACAAGGATAAATCATGGCGCCTTTGTGTCAATTTCAAAGACCTAAATAACGCTTGCCCCAAAGACCCTTTCCCGTTGCCCCGCATTGACCAGATTATCGATGTGACCGCGGGACATGACTCATTGTGTTTCCTTGATGCTTACTCCAGATACCATCAGATTAATATGAAGGAATCCGACCAGGCCACAACGGTGTTCATTACCCCTTATGGGCCTTTATGTTTCAACACTATGCCTTTCGGGCTTAAAAAGCCGGTGCCACTTACCAGCACATGATTCAAACATGTTTGGAAAAACAAATTGGCAAGAAAGTGGAAGCATATGTGGATGACGTGGTCATTAAGACTAAACACGTTGAATCATTGGTGGACGATCTCCACCTCACATTCGATAACCTCCGAACATACGACATACGGCTCAATCTGGAAAAATGTGTTTTCAGCGTTCCAGCCGGAAAGCTACTCGGGTTCATTGTCTCCAATAGAGGAATTGAAGCAAACCCAACCAAAATATGAGCCTTGTCGCAACTGGCCATACCAACAGACTTAAAGCAGGTCCAAAAACTAGCAGGGTGCATGGCAGCTTTGAGCCGCTTCATCTCTAGATTAGGAGAAAAGACATTAGAACTTTATAGACTACTTAGACGCACCGACCACTTGGAATGGATGGATGCGGCTACAGTTGGATTGGAAGAAATAAAAACCTTATTAGCAGGCAATCCAATCCTAGCCACCCCAAGTGTTGGAGAGCCTATGTTACTTTATATATCCGCAACTCACCAGGTAGTGAGCGCCGTACTCACCGTCGAGCGAGGGGAAGAGGGACATAAATTCCCCATCCAGAATCCAGTATACTATGTATCGGCGGTCCTTACACCATGAAAATCCCGATATCCTCACTATCAAAAGATAGCTTACGCGGTCTTTATGGCATCCCGAAAGCTCCGGCACTATCTTCAGGAGTGTTTGATAACGGTGGCATTCGAAGCACCACTCAATGACATTGTAAATAATAGGAACGCCACCAACTGCATAGCTAAATGGGCCATTGAGCTCTTACCATTTGAAATAACGTACAAGCCGCGTGATGCGTCTCCAACGTATCTATAATTTTTCATTGTTCCATGCTATTATATTATCTATTTTGGATGTTTATATGCATTAATATGATATTTTATATGATTTTTGGGACTAACCTATTAACCTAGAGCCCAGTGCCAGTTCCTATTTTTTCCTTGTTTTAGAGTTTCGCAGAAAAGGAATACCAAACGAAGTCCAAACGGAATAAAACTTTCGCGATGATTTTTCTTGGACCAGAAGACACCAAAGAAACTTGGAGTGCAAGTCACAAGAGCCACGAGGCGGCCACGAGGGTGGAGGGCATGCCTAGGTGTGTGGAGTGCGCCCCCCGACCTTGTGGGCCCCTCGATGACCTCCTGACCAAGATCTTCCTCCTATATATACTCACACTGGTACAGCAACGTCCTAAACAAACGGTTTAAAACCCCTTTCCATGACGGCATTTGGAACCGTTGCCAAGTGAGTGTGGGCAATAGGGGGTCCTTCCCACATGACCCAGAAATCGTCGGGGATAGGCCCTCGTGGGATCCAGGTTGGGCCCGTGTGCGATCGGGTGAGGCATGGAAACCCAATCATTTCCGTAGGTATGTACATCCCACACGGTGAATCCTAGAAATCATTTCCGTAGGTATGTACATCCCACATGGTGAATCCTAGAAATCATTTCCGTAGGTATGTACATCCCACACGGTGAATCCCAGAAATCATTTCCATATGTATGTACATCCCACACGGTGAATCCTAGAAAATCATTTCCGTAGGTATGTACATCCCACATAGTTCTTTGTGTGGAAACATTTGTGCAATGTGGCCTAACGCAAATAGTTCGCTGCCGGAAGCCATGTGTGATTGTTAGTTGATCGAACACGCCTACTTTTTAGAAACAGTGCGGGTTGTTTGAGTTCATCGCCCATGGTGCTGTCTGAGTAACCATTTCAATAGAAAACCCCAATAAGCAGGGTAATTATCCTATTATTGATAATCCATGTACTAATCAAACTGGTATTTCTTATAAAACACGCCAGATATTTCATATCCGTATAAAAGCAACCAAGATTTCATAATCAAATTACATCAGATAGCTTCGGAACTCAGTTACGCCATTACACAACAGCACCAAGTTTCACATGCAGGATCAAAAACCTTTGGAAAGTAGCATCATACACCGTAAATAGACAGATGAATCTCATCTGGGAAACTGCAGAAGCGGGAGGCAAATATTCAGCCTTCAGTGATGTTGAATGTCCTTGCAACTTTAGGCCAGTGGCTATGGATAATTGCCCGCCCAACCTTCGTCCTCTTCAGCAAGACTTCAATATTGTACCGTGGGTGTTGAATGAATACCTTCCTCGCCTCTTGACCATGAAGGTGGTTTGAGAGGTAATCATCGGTGAACTGCTTTGAAAAGTACTGAAAACAAAGCTATGCATAAATCGCTGTTGTAAATTTTGAAATGGCGCAAGGGGTAAAAACAAGGTAAAAGAGTTGGTACCATCCTATAGTTGACTGGTGTCTTCTTCATTGTGCAAACAAAGATCTTGCTATTATTCGTCGCAAGCTTCTTCATCCTAACAATCTTTCTGAGTTTCTTGACTTGACTGATATTCATGGACATCTCATTTCCCCATATGCAAAATGGGTCGAACAGTGGGTCTAAGCCTCTGACTACTGGACCTACATGTGCAAGATCAAATTGTAAGAAACATAAATATTAGAATGATTCCTGCAACTGCACAATAATGTGCTATTAGCCAAAGGACCCTACTTGAACAAACCTCGATGGTAACCCGCAGTGTCTCCCATTGTTTCCCTGCAACACACATAAGGAAGATTTTGATCAGGTTAACTGACAGTTGCCATACTATCAGTAGAATGTGTATTGAGTACAGCCAAATTCGATTGGTGCCACATGCATAACAATACAAAATTGTACCCACAGCAAATGAAAATCAAATTGCAGAACTGAACCAAACAGTTAAATGGACAGCAGACCAAATGAACCAAAATTGTTAGCTACGCACGACATTGTAGAGTAGAAACATGTATGAGAAGATAAGACAGTTAACAAAACAAAGAATGCTTGAGAACAGTACTACGAAATGTAGCAATTGTTGGACCAAAGTGTTAACTGAACATTACATTTCAGAGGACCAAACTGTTAACTGAACATCAGATTGCATATTAACATTACAGAGGACAAATCACTAGAAGGCACTGGCGATGGCCTCGAGAAAACATCACGAACTGTATTTTAAAGTAGACAACTGCGCGGTGGTGTCGATGGTGGCCTCGAAGACGAGGTGCTCCTCCAAGATCTGGCGGTCAACACGCATGTCAGCCATAGCGACCTTGTTCGCGTGTGCGGCTGCATGCTACTCAGCTCCATGTTATACTACGTGTAAAATGGTTGTGGCGGCGCTTAATTGGAGGAGGGGCAGTGATTTCGGTGGAAGGTGTCGCTCCGTCGGTCGGGGCATGTGGGACGGGAAAGGAGGAGGATGGTGTGGGTGGGTGTGGATTACCTGACCATATCAACGAGGCCGCGCAGCAAGAAGAATGGTCGCCGTCGAGGAGGCCGCGCAGCAAGAAGAAGGGTCACCGGCGAGGAGGCGGCGCTGCAAGAAGAAGGGTCGCCAGCGAGGAGGCGGCGCTGCAAGAAGAAGGGTAGCTGGCGAGGAGGTGGTACTACAAGAAGAAGGGTCGCCGGTGAGGAGGCTGAGCTGCCCGTAAGTAGCAGTGAAGGTTTGAACTTGGAAAGCAAGGAGGAACAGTGGAAATGTGGATTTTGGTAGGAGGGAGGGGCGGGGAGATAGATATTTCTGCGGTGGCAAAAAAATTCGCTCGGTGCGGCGAGAAACTGGCGCGCAAGTGTGGTTCAAGTGGAGGCGGTGGACTATACACGACGAAGCTTCCTGCGTAAGCCAGACAAGACGGTGCGCCAAGATATTTTATATCGCATCCCACACGATTCTTTCTAGTAAACTGTTTGTGGTATACCTGATTTTTTTCATTATGTTTTGAAAGACAAAATGGTGTTATGGAGGGAAAGGATGGTGTTTGAATTGCTAGAACATTTACATACAGTGAACATGCAACTAGTACATGAGTGTCGTGTTTAAATTTGAAATTATTCCGGGTTCGTTTGGCATTTTTATGCATTAATTGAGTTTCTAGGAATTTAATGTGCATAATTCAAATTTGAACTACAAGCACATGCTCCAATGCACCAAAGTTTGCTGAAAAATCACATGTGTGTCTTTGCGTGAATTTATAGGTCCCATGCAAGAAATGGGAATAAAATTCAAACATCTGGGTGTCGTGGCTCGGCCGGAATGATTGAGAAACTTGGATTTTTAATTCCTATAAATCCAAAACACGGCTGAAAATCATGAAACTTGGCACGGTGTCATGACATGGGACCAACATACTGTAGTAAATTTTTTGGCCGAATTGGGACAAGCTTTGGTGTAAGATTCTTGCAAACCGGAGCTTCCCTCAAGAAGGATCATGGTTCCGAGAAGGAACGTGTCACCTCCGTGTGCGAAACGACATACGTACACTGCCTTCTCCCGCCTTAATTTTTTTTACACAGGCACATTAGACCAAATAGGAGTATCTTGATAAATTTTGGAATTATTCCGTGTTCGTTTGGCCTTTTTATACATTAATTGAGTTTTGGGGTATTTAATGTGCATAATTCAAATTTGAACTACAAGCACAGGCTCCAGTGCACCAAAGTTGTTTGAAAAATCACATGTGTATCCTTGGATGAATATCTAGGTCCCATGCAAGAGATGGGAGTGAAATTCAAACATCTGGGCGTCGTGGCTTGGCCGGAAAGATTGAGAAACTTGGTTTTTTAATTCCTGTAATTCCAAAACACGCCTGAAAATCATGAAACTTGGCATGGTGTCATGACATGGCACCAACATGTTGCGGTAATTTTTTTGGCCGAATTGGTACAAGCTTTGGTGTAGGCTTCTTACAAACCGGAGCTTCCCTTAAGAAGGCTCGTGGTTCCGAGAGGGGACGTGACACCTCCGTGTTTGAAACGACATACGTACACTGCCTTCTCCCGCCTTAATTTTTTTACACAGCCAGCTTAGACCAAATAGAACTACCGTGCTAAATTTTGGAATTATTCCAGGCTCGTTTCGCCTTTTTATACATTAATTGAGTTTCTGGGCATTTAATGTGCATAATTCAAATTCGAACTGCAAGCACAGGCTCCAATGCACCAAAGTTGTTTGAAAAATCATATGTGTGTCCTTGGGTGAATTTCTAGGTCCCATGCAAGAGATGGGAGTGAAATTCAAACATCTTGGCGTCGTGGCTCGGCCGAAAAGATTGAAAAACTTGGTTTTTTAATTCCTGTAATTCTAAAACACGCCTGAAAATCATGAAACTTGGCATGGTCTCATGACATGGCACCAACATGATGCGGTAATTTTTTTGGCCAAATTGGGACAAGCGTTGGTGTAGGCTTCTTGCAAACCAGAGCTTCCCTCAAGAAGGCTCGTGGTTCCAAGAGGGAACGTGTGACCTCCGTGTGCGAACTGACATACGTACACTGCCTTCTCATGCCTTCATTTTTTTACACAGCCAGATTAGACCAAATAGAAGTATCATGTTAAATTTTGCAATTATTCCGGGCTCATTTTCCCTTTTTTATACATTAATTGAGTTTCTAGGCATTTAATGTGCATAATTCAAATTTGAGCTGCAAGCATAGGCTCCAGTGCACCAAAGTTGTTTGAAAAATCACATGTGTGTCCTTGGGTGAATTTCTAGGTCCCATGCAAGAGATGGGAGTGAAATTCAAACATCTGGGCATCATGGCTCGACCGGAAAGATTGAGAAACTTGGTTTTTTAATTCTTGTAATTCCAAAACACGCCTAAAATCATGAAACTTGGCATGGTGTCATGACATGGCACCAACATGCAACGGTATTTTTTTGGCTGAATTGGACAAGCTTTGGTGTAAGCTTCTTGCAAACCGGAGCTTCCCTCAAGAAGGCTCGTGGTTCCGAGAGGGAACTATCACCTCCGTGTGCGAAATGACATACGTACACTACCTTCTCCTGCCTTAATTTTTTTACATAGCCAGATTATACCAAATAGAAGTACCTTGCTAAATTTTGGAATTATTCTGGGCTCGTTTCGCCTTTTTTATAAATTAATTAAGTTTTTGGGCATTAAATGTGCATAATTCAAATTTGAACTGCAAGCACAGGCTCCAGTGCACCAAAGTTGTTTGCAAAATCACATGTGTGTACTTGGGTGAATTTCTAGGTCCCATGCAAGAGATGGGAGTGAAATTCAAACATCTGGGCGTCATGGCTCGGCCGGAAAGATTGAGAAACTTGGTTTTTTAATTCCTGTAATTCCAAAACACGCCGGAAAATCATGAAACTTGGCATAGTGTCATGACATGGCACCAACATGCTGTGGTAATTTTTTTGGCCGAATTGGGACAAGCTTTGGTGTAAGCTTCTTGCAAACCGAAGCTTCCCTCAAGAAGGCTCGTGGTTTCAAGAGGGAATGTGTCACCTCCGTGTGTGAAACGACATACGTACACTGCCTTCTCCCGCCTTAATTTTTTTTACACAGCAAGATTAGACCAAATAGAAGTATCGTGCTAAATTTTAGAATTATTTCAGGTTCGTTTGGCCTTTTTTATACATTAATTGAGTTTCTGGGCATTTAATGTGTATAATTCAAATTTGAACTACAAGCACATGCTACAGTGCACCAAAGTTGTTTGAAAATCACATGTGTGTCCTTGGGTGAATTTCTAGGTCCCATGCAAGAGATGGGAGTGAAATTCAAACATTTGGGCGTTGTGGCTCGGCCGGAAAGATTGAGAAACTTGGTTTTTTAATTTCAGTAATTCCAAAACACACCTGAAAATCATGAAACTTGGCATGATCTCTTGACATGGCACCAACATGATGTGGTAATTTTTCTGTTTGATTTGCGAAGTCGCACACATTAACAATCAACAAAGTCATTTTGGAACAAGTGTTGTCACGTTACAAATCGTAAACACAAGTATTATTGAAACCATGGGCATTTGACTTACCAATTATGTGCAGCCACACGTCCCCTTTTTTTAGTTGCTAGGAGGTGCCATGCGGGGTAGCTATTTGAGTACGGGAGGCGTGCGATCAGACCCATGCGCCTGCTCATCGGGAGGAGAGCCCTTTTGACCGCTACCCGACACGCACCTCCCTCCCAACGTCTCCAATAATGGCACCCGAGCACCTGTTCTACGGTGTGGCTATATGTCTCACTGGACTGAGATTTAAAAGAGAAAAATGAGAATCTGAAAAGAAAGTTTTGCACAGATCTTGATGTAAGATCCAACGGACCTATATAGCATCGACTGCGACTTTATAGCAAGCATGGTGAATATAAGGACGATGACATTGGATAATAATTGTCTTACATATTTATAAACATAATTAAAAAAAAGCCACATGCGACAACGCCCGATATACACAAGGGCAAAAGAAGAAGGAAGACAACTAGTCTCCGCGGCGGGCGGCGACGAGCTCTTTCTTGTCCTCAAGATGCTGGTTGAGAGAATCCACGGATTCCTCCACCAGCCTTCTGCGCTCGATGCGCAGCATGGCATTCTCGTCCCTAAGTTTCTCGACGATGATGTCGGTCCTCTTCAACAAGGCAGTGGTCTGCTCCTTCTGTCGTGGTCGGGTTTTGAGTCTTACTCAACTTCACACCTTGTAACACAGGCAAGAACTCCTTTTGTGACTGTTCCATTTTGAACTACTTCAAAATCTTGTCAAGGTATGTACTCATTGAAAAACTTATCAAGCGTCTTGATCTATCTCTATAGATCTTGATGCTCAATATGTAAGAAGCTTCACCGAGGTCTTTCTTTGAAAAACTCCTTTCAAACATTCCTTTATGCTTTGCAGAATAATTCTACATTATCTCCGATCAACAATATGTCATTCATATATACTTATCAAAAATGTTGTAGTGCTCCCACTCACTTTCTTGTAAATACAGGCTTCACTGCAAGTCTGTATAAAACTATATGCTTTGATCAACTTATCAAAGTGTATATTCCAACTCCGAGATGCTTGCACCAGTCCATAGATGGATCGCTGGAGCTTGCATATTTTGTTAGTACCTTTAGCATTGACAAAACCTTCTGGTTGCATCATATACAGCTCTTCTTTAATAAATCCATTAAAGAATGCAGTTTTGTTTATCCATTTGCCAGATTTCATAAAATGCGGCAATTGCTAACATGATTCGGACAGACTTAAGCATAGATACGAGTGAGAAACTCTCATCGTAGTCAACACCTTGAACTTGTCGAAAACCTTTTTGCGACAATTCTAGCTTTGTAGATAGTAACACTACTATCAGCGTCCGTCTTCCTCTTGAAGATCCATTTAATCTCAATGGCTTGCCGATCATTGGGCAAGTCAATCAAAGTCCATACTTTGTTCTCATACATGGATCTCATCTCAGATTTCATGGCCTCAAGCCATTTCGCGGAATCTGGGCTCATCATCGCTTCCTCATAGTTCGTAGGCTCGTCATGTTCAAGTAACATGACCTCCAGAATAGGATTACCGTACCACTCTGGTGCGGATCTCACTCTGGTTTACCTACGAGGTTTCGGTAGTAACTTGATCTGAAGTTACATGATCTTCATCATTAGCTTCCTCACTAATTGGTGTAGTAGTCACAGGAACAGATTTCTGTGATGAACTACTTTCCAATAAGGGAGCAGGTACAGTTACCTCATCAAGTTCTACTTTCCTCCCACTCACTTCTTTTGAGAGAAACTCCTTCTCTAGAAAGGATCCATTCTCAGCAATGAATATCTTGCCTTCGGATCTGTGATAGAAGGTGTACCCAACATTTTCTTTGGGGTATCCTATGAAGAGGCACTTCTCCGATTTGGGTTTGAGCTTATCAGGTTGAAACTTTTTCACATAAGCATTGCAACCTCAAACTTTAAGAAACGACAGCTTAGGTTTCTTGCCAAACCATAGTTCATACGGTGTCGTCTCAACGGATTTAGATGGTGCCCTTTTAACGTGAATGTAGCTGTCTCTAATGCATAACCCCAAAACTATAGTGGTTAATCGGTAAGAAACATCATAGATCGCACCATATCTAATAAAGTACGGTTACGACGTTCGGACACACCATTACACTGTGGTGTTCCAGGTGGCGTGAGTGGTGAAACTATTTCACATTGTTTTAACTGAAGGCCAAACTCGTAACTCAAATATTTTACTTCTGCGATCATATCGTAGAAACTTTTATTTTTGTTATGATGATTCTCCACTTCACTCTAAAATTCTTTGAACTTTTCAAATGTTTTAGACTTATGTTTCATCAAGTAGATATACCCATATCTGCTTAAATCATCTGTGAAGGTCAGAAAATAACGATACCCATCGCGAGCCTCAACACTCATCGGACTGCATACATCAGTATGTATTATTTCCAATATGTCAGTTGCTCGCTCCATTGTTCCAGAGAACGGAGTCTTAGTCATCTTGCCCATGAGGCATGGTTCGCAAGCATCAAAATGATTCATAATCAAGTGATTCCAAAAGCCCATCAGCATGGAGTTTATTCATGCACATTACACCAATATGACCTAAATGGCAGTGCCACAAATAAGTTGCACTATCATTATTAACTTTGCATCTTTTGGCTTCAATATTATGAATATCTGTATCACTACGATCGAGATCCAACGAACCATTTTCATTGGGTGTATGACCATAGAAGGTTTTATTCATGTAAACAGAACAACAATTATTCTCTAACTTAAATGAATAACCGTTTTGTAATAAACATGATCAAATCATATTCATGCTCAACTCAAACACCAAATAACATTTATTTAGGTTTAACACTAATCCCGAAAGTATAGGGAGTGTGCGATGATGATCATATCAATCTTGGAACCACTTCCATCACACAACGTCACTTCACCCTTAACTAGTCTTTGTTCATTCTGCAACTCCCGTTTCGAGTTACTACTCTTAGCAACTGAACTGGTATCAAATACCGAGGGGTTGCTATAAACACTAGTAAAGTACACACCAATTACATGTATATCAAATATAGCATTGTTCACTTTGCCATCCTTCTTATCCGCTAAATACTTGGGGCAGTTACGCTTTTAGTGACCAGTCCCTTTGCAGTAGAAGCACTTAGTCTCAGGCTTAGGTCCAGACTTGGGCTTCTTCACTTGAGCAGCAACTTGCTTGCCTTTCTTCTTGAAGTTCCCTTTCTTTCCCTTTGCCCTTTTTTGAAACTAGTGGTCTTGTTAATCATCAACACTTGATGCTCTTTCTTGATTTCTACCTTCATCGATTTCATCATCATGAAAAGCTCGGGAATCGTTTTCGTCATCCCTTCCATACTATAGTTCATCACGAAGTTCTACTAACTTGGTGATGGTGACTAGAGAATTCTGTCAATCGCTATTTTATCTGGAAGATTAACTCCCACTTGATTCAAGCGATTGTAGTACCCCAGACAATCTGAACACATGCTCACTGCTTGAGCTATTCTCCTCCATCTTTTAGCTATAGAACTTGTTGGAGACTTCATATCTCTCAACTCGGGTATTTGCTTGAAATATTAACTTCAACTCCTGGAACATCCATATGATCCATGACGTTCAAAACGTCTTTGAAGTCCCGATTCTAAGTTGTTAAGAATGGTGCACTAAACTATCAAGTAGTCATCATATTGAGCTAGCCAAATGTTCATGACGTCTGCATCTGCTCTTGCAATAGGTCTATCACCTAGCGGTGCATCAAGGACATAATTCTTTTGTGCAACAATGAGGATAAACCTCAAATCACGGATCCAATCCGCATCATTGCTACTAACATCTTTCAACTTAGTTTTCTCTAGGAACATATCAAAAATAAAACAGGGGAGCTAAACGCGAGCTATTGATCTACAACATAGATATGCTAATACTACCAGGACTAAGTTCATGATAAATTTAAGTTCAATTAATCATATTACTTAAGAACTCCCACTTAGATAGACATCCCTCTAATCCTCTAAGTGATCACATGATCCAGATCAACTAAACCATAACCGATCATCACGTGAAATGGAGTAGCTTTCAATGGTGAACATCACTTATGTTGATCATATCTACTATATGATTCACGCTCGACCTTTCGGTCTCAGTGTTCCGAGGCCATATCTGCATATGCTAGGCTCGTCAAGTTTAACCTGAGTATTCTGCGTGCAAAACTGGCTTGCACCCGTTGTAGATGGACGTAGAGCTTATCACACCCGATCATCACGTGGTGTCTGGGCACGAGGAACTTTGGCAACGGTGCATACTCAGGGAGAACACTTTTATCTTGAAATTTAGTGAGAGATCATCTTATAATGCTACCGTCAATCAAAGCAAGATAAGATGCATAAAAGGTAAACATCACATGCAATCAAAATATGTGACATGATATGGCCATCATCATCTTGTGCCTTTGATCTCCATCTCCAAAGCATCGTCATGATTTCCATCGTCACCGGCATGACACCATGATCTCCATCATCTTGATCTATATCAATGTGTCATCACATGGTCATCTCGCCAACTATTGCTATCGCATAGCGATAAAGTAAAGCAATTATTTGGCACTTGCATCTTATGCAATAAAGAGACAACCATAAGGCTTCTGCCAGTTGCCGATAACTTCAACAAAACATGATCATCTTATACAACAACTTATATCTCATCATGTCTTGACCATATCACATCACAACATGCCCTGCAAAAACAAGTTAGACGTCCTCTACTTTGTTGTTGCAAGTTTTACGTGGCTACTACGGGCTGAGCAAGAACCGTTCTTACCTACGCATCGAAAACCACAACGATAGTTTGTCAAGTTAGTGTTGTTTTAACCTTCTCAAGGACCGGGCGTAGCCACACTCGGTTCAACTAAAGTTGGAGAAACTGACACCCGCTAGTCACATGTGTGCATAGCACGGCGGTAAAACCAGTCTCGCGTAAGCGTACGCGTAATGTCGGTCCGGGCCGCTTCATCCAACAATACCACCGAACCAAAGTGTGACATGGTGGTAAGCAGTGTGACTTATATCGCCCACAACTCACTTGTGTTCTACTCGTGCATATGACATCTACGCATAAAACCTGGCTCTGATGCCACTGTTGGGGAACGTAGTAATTTCAACAATTTCCTACGCACATGCAAGATCATGGTGATGCATAGCAACGAGACGAGAGAGAGTTGTCCACGTACCCTCGTAGACCGAAAGCAGAAGTGTTAGCACAACGCGGTTGATGTAGTCGTACATTTTCATTATCCAACCGATCAAGTACCAAACGCACAGCACCTTCGAGTTCAGCACACGTTCAGTCCGATGACGTCCATCGAACTCCGATCCAGCCGAGTGTTGAGGGAGAGTTTCGTCAGCACAACGGCGTGGTGACGGTGATGATGTTCTACCGATGCAGGGCTTTGCCTAAGCACCGCTATGATATGATCGAGGTGGATTATGGTGGAGGGGGCATCGCACACGGCTAAGAGATCAAGAGATCAATTGTTGTGTCTTTGGGGTGCCCCTGCCCCCGTATATAAAGGAGTGGATGAGGGGGAGGGCCGGCCCTCTCTATGGCGCGCCCTAGGGGAGTCCTACTCCCACCGGGAGTAGGATTCCCCTTTTCCTAGTAGAACTAGGAGCCCTTCTAAGTAGTAGGAGTAGGAGGGAAGGAAAGGGAAGGGAAAAGGAGAAGGAAGGAAGGGTCCCCCCCTCCCTAGTCCAATTCGGACCAGCCCATGGGGAGGGGTGCAGCCACCCTTTGAGGCCTTTCTCTCCTTTCCCGTATGGCCCATTAAGGCCCAATACGAATTCCTGTAACTCCCCGATACTCCTGAAAATACCCGAATCACTCGGAAACTTTCTGATGTCCGAATATAGTTGTACAATATATCGATCTTTACGTCTCGACCATTTCGAGACTCCTCGTCATGTCCCCGATCTTATCCGTGACTCCGAACTGCTTCGGTACATCAAAACACATAAACTCATAATATAACCGTCATCGAACTTTAAGCGTGCGGACCCTACAGGTTTGAGAACTATGTAGACATGACCGAGACACGTCTTCGGTCAATAACCTATAGCAGAACCTGGATGCTCATATTGGCTCCTACATATTCTATGAAGATCTTTATCGGTCAAACCGCATAACAACATATGTTGTTCCCTTTGTCATCGGTATGTTACTTGCCCGAGATTCGATCGTCGGTATCTCAATACCTAGTTCAATCTCGTTACCGGTACGTATCTTTACTCATTCCGTAACACATCATCCTGCAACTAACTCATTAGTTGCAATGCTTGTAAGGCTTATAGTGATGTGCATTACCGAGTGGGCCCAAAGATACCTCTCCGACAATCGGAGTGACAAATCCTAATCTCGAAATACGCCAACCCAACAAGTACCTTCGGAGACACCTGTAGAGCACCTTTATAATCGCCCAGTTACGTTGTGACATTTGGTAGCACACAAAATGTTCCTCCGATAAATGGGAGTTGCATAATCCCATAGTCATAGGAACATGTATAAGTCATGAAGAAAGCAATAGCAACAAACTAAACGATCAAGTGCTATGCTAACGGAATGGGTCAAGTCAATCACATCATTCTCTAATGATGTGATCCCGTTAATCAAATGACAACTCATGTCTATGGCTAGGAAACTTAACCATCTTTGATTCAACGAGCTAGTCAAGTAGAGGCATACTAGTGACACTCTGTTTGTCTATGTATTCACACATGTATTATGTTTCCGGTTAATACAATTCTAGCATGAATAATAAGCATTTATCATGATATAAGGAAATAAATAATAACTTTATTATTGCCTCTAGGGCATATTTCCTTCAGGATTATCCTCATAGCTGCCAAGAAAGCATATGTCCTTGAAGCACCACTAGGTGATGCACCTTTTTTCCCAGCAACTCAAGACGTTATGAACGTCTGGCAGTCGCGTAGTGATGATTACTCCCTGGTTCAGTGCGGCGTGCTTTACAGCTTAGAACTGGGGCTCCAAAAGCGTTTTGAGCAGCACAGAGCATATGAGATGTTCCAAGAGCTGAAAATGGTTTTCCAAGCTCATGCCCGGGTCGAGAGATATGAAGTCTCTGACAAGTTCTATAGTTGTAAGATGGAGGAGAATAGTTCTGTCAACGAGCACATACTCAAAATATCTAGGTTGCACAACCGCATATCTCAGCTGGGAGTTAATCTCCCGGATGATGCGGTCATTGACAGAATCCTTCAGTCGCTCCCACCTAGCTACAAGAGCTTTGTGATGAACTTCAATATGCAGGGGATGGAAAAGACCATTCCTGAGGTATATTCAATGCTGAAATCAGCGGAGGTGGAGATCAAAAAGGAACATCAAGTGTTGGTGGTGAATAAAACCACTAAGTTCAAGAAAGGCAAGGGTAAGGAGAACTTCAAGAAGGATGGCAAGGGAGTTGCCGCGCCCGGTAAGCCAGTTGCCGGGAAGAAGCCAAAGCATGGACCCAAGCCTAAGACTGAGTGCTTTTATTGCAAAGGAAACGGTCACTGGAAGCGAAACTGCCCAAGTACTTAGCGGATAAGAAGGCCGGCAATACCAAAGGTATATGTGATATACATGTTATTGATGTGTACCTAACCAGCGCTCGTAGTAGCTCCTGGGTATTTTATACCGGTGCAGTTTCTCATATTTGTAACTCAAAACACGAGCTGCGGAATAAGCGGAGACTGGCGAAGGACGAGGTGACGATGCGCGTCGGGAATGGTTCCAAGGTCGATGTGATCACCGTCGGCACGCTACCTCTACATTTACCTACGGGATTAGTTTTAAACCTCAATAATTGTTATTTAGTACCAACTTTAAGCATGAACATTGTATCTGGATCTTGTTTAATGCGAGATGGCTACTCATTTAAATCTGAGAATAATGGTTGTTCTATTTATATGAGAGATGTGTTTTATGGTCATGCCCCGCTGGTCAATGGTTTATTCTTATTGAATCTCGAACGTGATGTTACACATATTCATAGTGTGAATGCCAAAAGATGTAAGGTTGATAATGATAGTCCCACATACTTGTGGCACTGCCGCCTTGGTCACATTGGTGTCAAACGCATGAAGAAACTCCATGCAGATGGACTTTTGGAGTCTCTTGATTATGAATCATTTGACACGTGCGAACCATGACTCATGGGCAAAATGACCAAGACTCCGTTCTCCGGAACAATGGAGCGAGCAACCAACTTATTGGAAATCATACATACTGATGTGTGCGGTCCAATGAGCGTTGAGGCTCGCGATGGTTATCGTTATGTTCTACTCTCACTGATGACTTAAGTAGATATGGGTATGTCTACTTAATGAAACACAAGTCTGAGACCTTTGAAAAGTTCAAGGAATTTCAGAGTGAGGTTGAGAATCAACGTGATAGGAAAATCAAGTTCTTACGATCAGATCGTGGGGGAGAATATTTGAGTCACGAATTTGGCACGCACTTAAGGAAATGTGGAATTGTTTCACAACTCATGCCGCCTGGAACACCTCAGCATAATGGTGTGTCTGAACATCGAAATCGCACTCTATTGGATATGGTGCAATCCATGATGTCTCTTACGGACCTACCGCTATCATTTTGGGGTATGCTTTAGAGACTGCCGCATTCACTTTAAATAGGGCTCCGTCGAAATCCGTTGAGACGACACCGTATGAATTATGGTTTGGGAAGAAACCTAAGCTGTCGTTTCTGAAAGTTTGGGGATGCGATGCTTATGTCAAGAAACTTCAACCTAAAAAGCTCAAACCCAAATCGGAAAAATGTGTCTTCATAGGATACCCTAAGGAAACTATTGGGTATACCTTCTACCTCAGATCCGAAGGCAAGATCTTTGTTGCCAAGAATGGATCCTTTCTAGAGAAAGAGTTTCTCTCGAAAGAAGTGGGAGGAAAGTAGAACTTGATGAGGTATTGCCTCTTGAACCGGAGAGTAGCGCGGCTCAAGAAAATGTTTCTGTGGTGCCTGCACCGACTAGAGAGGAAGTTAATGATGATGATCATGAAACTTCAGATCAAGTTGCTACTGAACTTCGTAGGTCCACAAGGACACGTTCCGCACCAGAGTGGTACGGCAACCCTGTCCTGGAAATCATGTTGTTAGACAATGGTGAACCTTCGAACTATGAAGAAGCGATGGCGGGCCCGGATTTCGACAAATGGCTTGAAGCCATGAAATCCGAGATAGGATCCATGTATGAAAACGAAGTATGGACTTTGACTAACTTGCCCGATGATCGGCGAGCCATAGAAAATAAATGGATCTTTAAGAAGAAGATAGATGAGGATGGTAATGTAACCATCTATAAGGCTCGGCTTGTCGCTAAGGGTTATCGACAAGTTCAAGGGGTTGACTACGATGAGACCTTCTCACCCGTAGCGAAGCTGAAGTCTGTCTGAATCATGTTAGCAAGTGCCGCATTCCATGATTATGAGATATGGCAAATGGACGTCAAAACGGCATTCCTTAATGGTTTCCTTAAGGAAGAATTGTATATGATGCAGCCGGAAGGTTTTGTCAATCCTAAGAATGCTGACAAGGTATGCAAGCTCCAACACTCGATCTATGGGCTGGTGCAAGCATCTCGGAGTTGGAACATTCGTTTTGATGAGATGATCAAAGTGTTTGGGTTTACGCAGATTTATGGAGAAGCCTGTGTTTACAAGAAAGTGAGTGGGAGCTCTGTAGCATTTCTCATATTGTATGTGGATGACATACTATTGATGGGAAATGATATAGAACTCTTGGAAAGCATAAAGGCCTGCTTGAATAAGTGTTTTTCAATGAAGGACCTTGGAGAAGCTGCTTACATATTAGGCATCAAGATCTATAGAGATAGATCGAGACGCCTCATTGGTCTTTCACAAAGCACGTACCTTGACAAGATATTGAAGAAGTTCAATATGGATCAGTCCAAGAAGGGGTTCTTACCTGTATTGCAAGGTGTGAGATTGAGCACGGCTCAATGCCCGACCACGGCAGAAGATAAAGAAAAGATGAGTGTCATCCCCTATGCCTCGGCCATAGGGTCTATTATGTATGCCATGTTGTGTACCAGACCTGATGTAAACCTTGCCGTAAGTTTGGTAGGAAGGTACCAAAGTAATCCCGGCATGGAACACTGGACAGTGGTCAAGAATATCCTGAAGTACTTGGAAAGGACTAAGGATATGTTTCTCGTTTATGGAGGTGACGAAGAGCTCGTCGTAAAGGGTTACGTCGATGCTAGTTTCAACACAGATCTGGATGACTCCAAGTCACAGACCGGATACGTGTATATTTTGAATGGTGGGGCAATCAGCTGGTGCAGTTGCAAGCAAAGTGTCGTGGCGAGATCTACATGTGAAGCGGAGTACATGGCAGCCTCGGAGGCAGCACATGAAGCAATCTGGATGAAGGAGTTCATTACCGACCTAGGAGTTATTCCCAATGCGTCGGGCCTGATGACTCTCTTCTGTGACAACACTGGAGCTATTGCCCTTGCCAAGGAGCCCAGGTTTCACAAGAAGACCAGGCATATCAAGCGTCGCTTCAACTCCATTCGTGAAAATGTTCAAGATGGAGACATAGAGATTTGTAAAGTGCATACGAACCTGAATGTTGCAGATCCATTGACTAAACCTCTTCCACATGCAAAACATGATCAACACCAGAACTCTATGGGTGTTTGATTCATCACAATGTAACTAGGTTATTGACTCTAGTGCAAGTGGGAGACTATTGGAAATATGCACTAGAGGCAATAATAAAATGGTTATTATTATATTTCCTTGTTCATGATAATTGTCTATTGTTCATGATATAATTGCGTTATCCGGAAATCATAATACATGTGTGAATACATAGGCCCCAACATGTCCCTAGTGAGCCTCTAGTTGACTAGCTCGTTGATCAATAGTTGGTTACGGTTTCCTAACCATGGACATTGGATGTCATTGATAATGGGATCACATCATTAGGAGAATGATGTGATGGACAAGACCCAATCCTAAGCATAGCACAAGATTGTGTAGTTCGTCTGCTAAAGCTTTTCTAATGTCAAGTATCTTTTTCCTTAGACCATGAGATTGTGCAACTCCCGGATACCGTAGGAGTACATTGGGTGTGCCAAACGTCACAACGTAACTGGGTGGCTATAAAGGTACACTGCGGGAATCCCCGAAAGTATCTGTTGGGTTGGCACGAATCGAGACTGGGATTTGTCACTCCGTATGACGGAGAGGTATCTCTGGGCCCACTCAGTAGGACATCATCATAATGAGCTCAGTGTGATCAAGGAGTTGATCACGGGATGATGTGTTACAGAACGAGTAAAGAGATTTGCCGTAATGAGATTGAACAAGGTATCGGTATACCGACGATCGAATCTCGGGCAAGTGTTATACTGGTAGACAAAGGGAATCGTATACGGGATTGATTGAATCCTTGACATCGTGGTTCATCCAATGAGATCATCATGGAGCATGTGGGAGCTAACATGGGTATCCAGACCCCGCTGTTGGCTATTGGCTGGAGAGATGTCTCAGTCATGTCTGCATGCCTCCCGAACCCGTAGGGTCTGCACACTTAAGGTTCGATGATGCTAGGGTTATAGGGAATAGATGTACGTGGTTACCGAATGTTGTTCGGAGTCCCGGATGAGATCCTGGATGTCACGAGGAGTTCCGAAATGGTCCGGAGGTAAAGATTTATATATGGGAAGTCCAGTTTCAGTCACTGGATCTAGGGGGCCGGCCCCCTCTCCCCTTCCCCTATAAATAGTGGGGGTGGGAGGGCAACCGCACCCCTTCTCCTGGCGCAGCCCTACCCCTCTCCCTCCTCGTCTCTCGCAGTGCTTGGCGAAGCCCTGCTGGAGTGCCACGCTCCTCCACCACCACCATGCTGTCGTGCTGCTGCTGGACGGAGTCTTCCCCAACCTCTCCCTCTCTCCTTGCTGGATCAAGGTGCGGGAGACGTCACCGGGTTGCACCTGTGTTGAACGCGGAGGCACCGTTGTTCGGTGCTTAGATCAGAATCGGCCGCGATCTGAATCGCTTCGTGTACGACTCCACCGACCGCGTTCTTGCAACGCTCCCGCATCGCAATCTTCAAAGGTATGAAGATGCACTCCCCTCTCGTTGCTAGTAAACTCCATAGATTGATATTGGTGATGCGTAGAAATTTTTTAATTTCTGCTACGATCCCCAACATGTGCATGGATGGTTCCCATGCCCCACATGTAAGGGAGCTCTTGAGTTTCGTTGGCTTCAGGCCGGTCGCAAGTTTTCTTGCTTCGACGTGCATAGACAGTTTCTTGATCCTCACCATAAGTTCAGGAAAGACAAGAAGAACTTCATCAAAAGTAGAGTTTTCAAAAACTTTGCACCACCTGCATTGACAGGCCAATAGAACCTGGATCGGTTAAACGCTCTCGAGCCAGATCCAAAGCGTTCAGGGTATTTCAAGGGGTATAATTCGAAACACGCCTGGACTCACAAGACATGCTTGTGGGATCTGCCTTACTTCAAAGACCTCCTTTGCCCACACAACATCGACGTGATGCACACTGAAAAGAATATTGCCGAGGCACTTTTCGGTACATTGTTCGGCATAGACGAGAAGTCAAAGGATAATACTAAGGCTAGAGTCGATCTGGAGGCGCTATGTGATAGACCGTTACAAAACATGCAAGAACCGAAAGGAAAGCAGAACTGGACGAAGCCAAAGGCATGGTTCAATCTTGGAAGGCCAGCTATGAGGGAAATTATCTTGGGGGTGCAACAGCAGTTGATGTTCCCTGATGGGTATGCAGTGAACCTAAAGAGGGGAGCAGGTCTTGATAAATTGAAAATATTTGGTCTCAAGAGTCATGATTGGCACATATGAATTGAGCGGGTAATGCCGGTGATGTTGCATGATGAATGGCTAGTACTGGCGGAGCTGAGCTATTTCTTCCATGTTCTTTGTGCGAAAAAACTATCGCCTGGCCTGCTAGAAGAAATGGAAGAGTTGGCGTCGGAGTTGATCTGCAAGTTAGAGAAGATCTTTCCGCGTGGCTTCTTTAATCCAATGTAGCACTTGATTTTGCATCTCCCAACCAAGGCAAGATTGGGGGGGCGTGAAAAATTGTTGGTGCTACGCAACTGAGAGGATGCAGAAGACGCTACGAGCAAAATGAAAAAATAAACGTAGAATTGAAGCATCGACGGCTGAGGCATTCATTACTGAGGAGGCGGCAAACTGCGTGACAGCACACTACGAAGCCAAAAATCGTCATTTGCATAATCTGAAGCCTCGCTAAAATGCTGACGACCCTAAAAAGGGTGGATCCAACCTCAGCATATTCAAAGGGGATCTCGCACGTTGGATTTCGAAGAATGGCAGATCATTTCGTTGTATATCTTCACCAACCTAACAGAAATGCAGCCGTACATCGATTAAGTTCTCGGTACATTGTTTCGCAACTTCTAATTCCTTTGAACTGCTCTTATTCCCGGATAAATTTGATACAATCGATACATCGCCAAATTCTTGTATGAAGCGGTGATTCAAAAGGATTTCATCGAAGAATATGAGCTTGTGGCAAAGCATGGAGGCAGCTATCCCGGTTTCATCTCTTGGTTCAAACAAACGGTAATTTTCATTAGGCCATTTCATTTCTTCGTCTAATTTGTGGTTAATGCAATAATCCCTTTCGTCTACAGTGATATTTTTCATAAACGGAGTTGAAAGTAAGTTACTCGAACATAGTGCCTCTAGTCTTAGTTGAGGGTGCCTTCTCAAGTTCTTGCATTGCTCCCAATAGATAGAATATGCTTTCTTTTTTTTACAATCAATGCCAATGATATATTTATATTATATATTTATAGTACCAAATTGTACATGATAGAGATACTTGAGCTGACTACAACTATTACAAAATGAAGTCTAAAAGAAACGAGCAAATCTTCGAGATCTTCAAACTCTTTCTTCTTCCATGACACAATCATAGGAAATATACTTTTCTAAAGACAACCATAGGAAAACAACAAAGATATCAAACCATAAGCAAGGGTTCTCCCATAGTTTTAATTAGAGCCGCAATACCAAAGTTATGATGCACGCACGCAGCCATTAAAATAATCGACCAACATCACAGATGCTAGTAACGTGTTGAACACAAATGAGAATCGATTTCATGAGAACCAAACACAAATGAGAGTCGATTTCATGAGAACCGAACGGATGTGTAAAGAAAACAATGGTCTTTCATAGATTGAATGATTGGTATTTACCCTTGCACATAGCAAATACATCGGGAGAGGCCATTGACACATGTGGCAACCGGCTAATCAGGGAAGGATACTTAGGCAACATGTGTGGTTATAAATCACAGCAAGTAGGCCAAGCTTAGAAGTACCCAGACCAGTTAACGTTGTCCTACAAGGTGCCCATATACACCTCCAGTATCATCACGAATATATGAACAATCACTTCATAAAATAAAGGATCCCCAACTAACCACGTTGGGGTCGATTTCAGATGTCAAAACCAAAAGCCTCAGGATATCACAGGTTAAAAATCAACCACACACCAATCAGCCTTCAATAGCTGAACCAAGCCATAGTTACACCAAATGATTTAACAGCCCAATAAAACCTCACTTTCCACCAAG
The DNA here is from genome assembly GCF_018294505.1 of Triticum aestivum. Classification (NCBI taxonomy): domain Eukaryota; kingdom Viridiplantae; phylum Streptophyta; class Magnoliopsida; order Poales; family Poaceae; genus Triticum; species Triticum aestivum. The sequence continues at coordinate 248,937,435 of NC_057797.1, read as the reverse complement.
AACCACAAGCTATTGCCAAGCAACATTACCTACATCATTTTCTGTAATAATAACATCAAAACTATATAGAAAGCATACATAGTTCTTAAGGCAAGTATCCATGTGCGAGATCTGAGGTTAGCCACACCACCTCTATACAAGGCCAATCAACAGGCGTCTTCATGATACCATGGAGGCAGGCAATAGCTGCCCACCCTTACTCGGATGGCAGCACATATTCACATTGTACCACTACAAGCCCCATTTGCCTTCTACACAGGTGAAGGGATGTGGGTGTAGCATCGACACCCTTTCTCTTAATGCACAAGTGACGACCTGTTGTTGTCAAGCCCATTGCAAAATTGCCACGGTAAGTAAGGAGAGATACATCTCAGTCCTTGTGCTCCTTAGCAACGGTGTCCAGCGATAGCCACAGCCAATCTTGTACAAGCCTGACCCAATAAACATCCAATGTGTCAAAATATGCTTGTCCTCTTTGCTTGCAACCGATGTCTAGCACCAAACACTTCTGCGTAATACTGTAGCAAGGCATAACCAAGATGCCACAGGCCAAGGGGATGTGATTCATGAAACTTCCAAAACTTAATGCGGCTTCAGCCTTATGTGACAAGCTTTCTTGATCACTGCGGTGGAGGCTGAAGAGACTGAGGTTGAGTGTTATAGTGAGCATATGACTGAGAGTACATAGGATTCATCATGCTCTGCAAACCATTATGTTAGCTCCAGTTACAACAAATTTTCATCAAGTTAAAGAAAACATTAAACACATGAAAATAGATAGATAAACCACCTGTGACTGAAGATGGCCAGGAGCACCCAGTCCATAATGCATCTGAGAAGATTCATCTTGTGATTGGTCGTTGTATCCCGCTTGCGTAAACATTCCATGTGAACCATGGGCCATGTGATCCTGGATCATACAAAACAGGCTTAGCGCAGAGAGGATTAACATGTGCAGGGAAAGGAGTCAAGAGAAAATTTTAGATGTAATGTACTGGTTACCAAAAGCAAACCACAGACCTGAGATACAATGTCATTTGTTGCACCCATATGGGGGTATCCTGGATGTGCACTTTGGTTCAAATAATTCCCAGGATATCCAGATTGGGGCCCTTGTGTATATTCAACAGCATAACCTCCTTGAGAAGCCTGTGTATGACAGTTATTTTATTTTTAGAAGTCCCTTCCCAAACTAATAATGAACTACTACTCCATCCAGAAATGTAAGCAGTATTTTCCTTGGTTAAGAAAAGGCTTTGACTAACAATTACTCAAGTAATATTTTGCCTACATGATACGAAATCATAACCACAGATAAGTACTCTAATTTATATACTACTGCCAACTATTCCATGTCATGTACTCCCTCCGTCCGAAAAAGCTTGTCCCAAGCTTGTCTCTCAAATGGATGTATCTAGCACCAAGTTGGTCAAGCCCTTGTCTTAACTAAACAAAATATGCCTTATATATTTGGGAGGGTGGAGTAATACTGTTTACAAAATACAACGCTAGGTCTGTTTATACAAATTACAGAGCTATCTGAAAATAATATTGATCCAAAAACAGCAGAAAAGTGAGCAGACAAATGGGATTACCTGAGTAGAAAAATCTGCAATGTTGTATGCTACGTGAGATCCTTGGCTCTTGAAATCATCTCCAAAGAAGTCCTAGCAGCCAACAAAAGAAAACTCAGTCAAAGGGGAGAACGGTAAGATAGTGGTGCACGCACCTTTTATTGTTTGTACCTGAGACATCCCACCAACAGGAAACCCATCACGGATTGTTTGACTTAGACCTTCGACAGGCATCTATTTCAGAAATGAAAATGTTAATGTAGAAGTACTGTTACTTTGTGCAACAGTATAAAGAAAAAATGAACAAACCTGTGCCATCAGTCCAGATTGGGACATCAGGCCTCCACCAGAAGGCTGACTGCTCGGATCACCAGCAAAGTTATAGGTTGGCCCCACACTTCCCATAGCTTGCTGAGAGTTCTGCTGATGGGCAGCAAGGTGACCACCAATAGGGCCACCGGTATTTGCACGAGGAGCACCAAAGTTCCTATTAACAGGTTGAGGCACCGCCGGAACAGCTCCAATGGGTCCATGCAGGGATCCCCGGGTTGGAATTGCGTAGGGTTGAGAATGTGGAGACCCAGGAAATGGAGGATAAGGCATGCGAGCTAAAGGATAGCCTGATGGGTGCACACCAGGTTTGTGAGCCCCATTTGGTGGCCCAAATGGAACAAATGGGTATCCTGATTTGGTGAAAAGAAGGATGTATTAAGGGTGATAATAAAGAACCATTGTCAACAAAAATGGAAATGCAGGTCATTAAATTATAACTGCACAGACCTTTTCCCCTACCACTTCTCTTATCTCCTGAGCCTACAGTGCCAAAGGCAGATCCCTGCATAACACCTTGACCACCACCCAGGAACAGTCTCCGATCATTGTAGATCTACTCATAAAAATAAAAGTGAGAAACTAGTAAAAGGAAAATAACAAAGAGAATGCTTTTCCAATAGGTATCTGGAAGAGGCACACATATTCACCTTTTTTGGTTTTTGAAATTGCACCATACTCTGCTTCAAATTGTTCAAAGGTCCTTCTACCAAGCACTCATGCTCCTAAACACATAGAAGTTATAAATTATAAATAAAATAATTCAAACCACAATAGTTAGTAATCCGTAGTGTAGCTTGACTGGATATACAGGAGGGGCCAACATTACGTAATGTACAGATTTATATGTATAAAAGTTACTCCCTCCGTAAAGAAATGTAAGAGCGTAGTAGTGATCCAAACGCTCTTATATTTATTTACAGAGGGAGCACAAGTTTGACCACATATTTGACTAGCAAAATGTTAATGCATGTCACCAAAAATTATGTTGTTGGAATCGTATGAATGTAGATTCCAATTATATATATTTTGCTACGTATAACTTATATTTTACTCCCTCTGTAAACTAATATAAGAGCGTTTAGATCACTAGATCACTAAAGTAGTGATCTAAACACTCTTATATTAGTTTACGGAGGGAGAATTAGTTAAAATCATGGTCAAAATATGACCCGAAATACAAGGGGGGCTAGTAAACCAGGACAGAGGCAGTAGTAATTCTTAATTTGAGAATTACGATAACATGAATTCTGATTTGTCCTCACATAGCTCCGCCACTGTTAGTAATGCTCCTCGTTTTACTTGTAGCCAGATTATGCACATTACATTTCCTTTGATATTTATCTTCCAGCACAAATTCATATCACAGAAACTACTATGCCACACACAGGAACACAATACACCCCCTAGGAATTTTAATATAAAACTAGTAAATGCGCACATGCAACACACGTTAATATTTAGGCAATATATTGATTGCACGCGTTGCACATTAATATTTAGGATATATATTAATTGCACGCGGATATTAGGTACGCTATTATTTGTGTGTTAATTCTGTGATTAGTGCAATATTTGGTATGATATTAATTGCACGTTGAATGCTCGCCATTGGAGCAGTCTAGATCGTTGGATTGACTTAGTTTGATGGCCGAGATCAGTTGGATCTGCCCCTTTGGGTCTTTTTATATTGGTATAGATATAGATGAAAGATAACCCAACCAAACTACAAAGTTTATAGAGTTTTGATGTGTAAAAGTCTCACCAAAAGGGCAGCAACAAACTAATAAAATACTAATCATTTGCAGCTTAAAGTAAGCATTGGTATGTATCAAGGGAAAGGTGTACCTTGTAATGTGTCAACAAACTATTCCAAAGAGGCTGCTTGCTTAGAACTTTAGGATTCCCAAGAACGACTATACCATACCTAGCACGAGTTAATGCAACATTTAACCTGCGTGGATCATTAAGAAAGCCGATACCCTGAAAAAAAACGTCAAAAGCAGTATGCATCGTCAGCTAAACGATTCGATGTGCAACAGTTGCTCGTCAAGCACTAACAGCCAAGAAACACAACAATAATTAACAAAGAATCATGGCTCAGTTTATATCAAAAATGTAATATATGAAGAAACATAAATGCATAGATGTTTTATATTCAAAGATATATAACTTAACTACACACAAAGCAAATGCCAATTTACAATTGATATGGCCAGATAACAATTAAATAATCCAGCACTAAAAACATATTGTATCACACACAAAATATCTATGGCGATAAACTCCAGATTGCATGTACCAATCTACAAATTGATATGACCAGATAACAATTAAATAATCCAGCACTAAAAACATTTTGTATCACACAAAATATCTATAGCGATAAACTCTAGATTGCATGTACCATATGCTGTGCATATAAATATAAATTACTACTGTATAATGCAAGAAACACACAGCCAACGAAATGATGGGGCCAATATGATAAAAAAAACACCTGGTGTTCATTGCTTCTAACACAAGACAGAATAATGTAATCTTTCTCTCTTCCCTGGAAGGAGTCGACACTTGCCACCTGAAAAACATTATGCATATTATAGCACAAATATTTCTGGAAAGGTAAGGTTAATTCCGTTTGCTAAAGACAAAGCTTTGACCAACAACTAAGGCCCAGTTCTTTTCACTTGATTCTGGACAATCTGGGTCTGAATAATCAAAAGCTTGAAAGAACTCGATTTGATTGTCTAAAATCATCTGAGAATCGCTAGAATCGGTAGTGCAATCCAAAATCGTATGGAGACCTCAATTATGAGTGCTCGCACAAAACAAAACAGTTCGATTTAAGATAGTACCCCTGTTTGAGAGGCAAATTACAAGAGAACTGCCACTGGTGGCCAGCCGCGCCCAGGAAAACGAGTCGCACTCGCACGACTCGTCCCTCTCCTTCGCTCAATCCCCCACCTCCCCGCTCGTGATAGGGTTACAGGGCCGCTGACACCGCACCGCCCGACAGCCCGCCCTCTACTCACCTCCAGGCCCACAGCCGCTGCTCCACCCGACACCACCTCCGCCAGATCCACCTCCGCCCGACGCTGCCACGCTGGAGTTCGGTCGGGCCGTCGCCTCAGGTGAGTTCTCTCCTCTTTGTCTTCTCTCCTCTCTGTCTTATCTCCTCTCTGTCTTCTCTGTTCCTAGTTCGCACAGAAATTGATGGATGGGTGGCTGGAGGAAATGGATGGATGGACCAGTGAACGGATGTGTTCGTCTCTATAGAATTTGTCATGCCGTTCAATCTCTGTATATAGAAAAAACAATGGATCGATAGATGGATGTATTTGTCTGTACAGAGAACGATCAATCGATAGATGGATCGTATGTGCAACCCCCATTGCCATTTACAGGCGCCAACGCACTAGATGGTACCATGGCCGCAACACGTGAGGCTATTGCTATCAGTCTTGTACCATGAAATTAGTCAATCTATTTGTAGTGGAACTTCTTTTGTAGCAAAGGAAACGTGGAAACCTTCTTTATTGTAATATTTATCAATCTAAGATATTCATAAATCTTATTCATGCTCATATTTGATGATAAATTGTTTGAAACTTCTATGTTTAGCAATTCAACACAAAGTTCCTGTTCGCACTATAGACATTTCAACATACAACTCGTTCCACAATCTCAAACCACAATCTCAGGAAAGAACTCAGCGGCCGATTCTGGGGGAAATTTCGCAAAAGCTGATTCTGGAGAATCAAAAGCTAAAACGAACTGGGCCTAATAATCTATTAATATTTGATTTGTGAGACAAAACATCATGAACATAGAAGTACTTTAAAATTGAAATATATTAACATTTCATCTGAGGCCATGCATATTATATATCAATATTACCAACCGATGACTGAAGCCTCATCTTAACAAAACAAAATACACCTTATATTTCCGAGTATAGTTTACAGTTTTATGGTTTACCTCAATTTCCTTGTAAAGTTGTTGGCGAAGAGAGCCATTCCTTGACATATAATTTACTATATACGCCCTCTGCCCTTCATAAGGTGTGATAACTCCGATCTGCATATTAAAGATCCATGAGGTACAAATCCAGTTTCAAAATAATTAGTGATGTCTTCTCATACAGAAGGGGCTAGTGCAGAACTTCTAAATGACCATAAGAATAAAGTTCAGGAGATTCATGGAGCCTGACTCTATCCATTGATGTCTGTTAGATCTTGTATTGGAATATGTGCCGTTCATAGTTTTCTTATTTTTATGTGTAATCTGGTATGGTTATCCTTTGTCATGCAGGAAAAATTACAAGCATGTATACACAAATTGGGCCCAGCAAAATGCATGGGCATATACGTGTCAGGTACTGCATGTCTGTGAAGCTATAGCTAGGAGCCTAAGATCCACTCTGGAATCAAGGAAACAAACAACAAAAGGAAATAGGCTGCTTTCTTTTCCACTGGTTTTTGCTCTTCTACTCCAACTCAACCTGACACTCATCTAAATCCACTGGGCCAGCGATAGCAGATTTCATAGGCTGCCACCAAAAAATCATATCCATACTAGCTGGTTGCTTTACACCCTGTTTTCCCCTTCTATCAAGCACTCTAATGTTCTAATTTCTAAGATCCAGGTCTGCTTCTCAATGACAACACTGGAAGATGCATGAACGACTTGGAAGGGAGAGAGCAGCAGCAGCTTGTCAAGTTCGTCCCATTTGAAAACAACGAGCAAGGGTGCTAGCATTATGGCAGGAGGCATGTCAACTGAAGCACGGTGCAGGTCCAGGAATTAGAGAAAATTGTACCGCATGCTATGCCATACTCCTTAACAGGTTAATTCCCTGTGAACCTCACACATTGGCACATGTCCCGGTGCCATCAGCTTTGAAATCGACACCATCCATGAGTGGAGCAGTGGCTCCCTGGTTTTGAAAGAACATCCTTATGATAGTAATCATTTTTACTCAGTACATACCTGGCTTGGCACAACACCACTTCTTAAGAATGTAGTTACAATTTTCTCTACATTTGCAGCTTCAGTCCTATTGAGGTAAGATGTCCCACTAGCACTTATCTCTTCTACTCCCATCTATAGAAAATCAGTTCAAATCAGTATATATAGACCTTTTCCATAAATAGAAATGCAATCAATTTTCCAAAAAAGTACCTGCACATAGAAGAACATCGGTCGATTTGGAACAGGCCAAGGAAAGTCAATTCCAGATGACTGTCTCTCATTTACGGTTACCCCATTTTGCAGTGTGCCTTCATAAAAACAGTTGGATGGAAATTCTGAAAGACAAGGGTGCATTCTATATTGGACCTGTAAAATCAGGGTTATCAAGTTAATAGTACTAGCTTTAAACTGACATAAGTATAGTTTTAAACGAAATATTTCAGCTTTTGACTGCAAAGTTGTAATAATTGTATTAGCTTTCAACTGAAATAAGTCCACCATCTCGAGAACAAATTATTGTCAAAGAATAGTAACAGTTAATCATTGCAATATCATGATTTAAAACTCAGATGTCGCTCGGTTGATTTATTAGCTTATATCATGCGGCGAAATAGGTACAGTTGTACAGACTTCTGTTCATCATAGAACTTATTTCTACTCAATTTGATGTCCAAAATAACAGAAGGGGTGGTAGGAAAAATCTGTGTGAAGTTCAAGGAAATAAGGATGAATACGTCAACACTGATGACTTCCGCATTAAGATAGGACTGCATCAGGGGTCAGCTTTGAGCCCTTATCTTTTTGCCTTGGTGATGGATGAGGTCACAAGGGATATACAAGGAGATATCCCATGGTGTATGCTCTTTGCGGATGATGTGGTGCTAGTTGACGATAGTCGGACGGGGGTAAATAGGAAGTTAGAGTTATGGAGACAAACCTTGGAATCGAAAGGGTTTAGGCTTAGTAGAACTAAAACCGAGTACATGATGTGTGGTTTCAGTACTACTAGGTATGAAGAGGAGGAGGCTAGCCTTGATGGGCAGGTGGTGCCTCAGAAGGACACCTTTCGATATTTGGGGTCAATGCTGCAGGAGGATGGGGGTATTGATGAAGATGTGAACCATCGAATCAAAGCCGGATGGATGAAGTGGCGCCAAGCTTCTGGCATTCTCTGTGATAAGAGAGTGCCACAAAAGCTAAAAGGCAAGTTCTACAGGACAGCGGTTCAACCATCAATGTTGTATGGCGCTGAGTGTTGGCCGACTAAAAGGCGACATCTTCAACAGTTAGGTGGCGCGGAGATGCGTATGTTGAGATGGATGTGTGGCCACGCGAGGAAGGATCGAGTCTAGAATGATGATATACAAGATAGAGTTGGGGTAGCGCCAATTGAAGAGAAGCTTGTCCAACATCATTTGAGATGGTTTGGGCATATTCAACGCAGGCCTCCAGAAGCCCTTCCCTACATTTCTGCAAGAAGCTGCTTCCAGGACTTGAACACGTGACCTCATGTCAGAATTGGGGTAGCGCCAATTGAAGAGAAGCTTGTCCAACATCGTTTGAGATGGTTTGGGCATATTCAACGCAGGCCTCCAGAAGCCCTTCCCTACATTTCTGCAAGAAGCTGCTTCCAGGACTTGAACACGTGACCTCATGTCAGAAGGCTAAAAGAGTAAAAAATATCTTTAGAAAAGAAACATACCGTGAGAAGTACCAACGTAGTTATAATATTATTAATCTGATAACTTGCACAGTTCTGATACTCAATCTAGAATGAACTGGCGAGTTACGGAAAGCGTAGTGGTAACAACATGATGATACTACTAGACACGAAAAGGCAACCATTACCTGTAGCCTGAATGGCTTGACTCCAAGGATAACAAGGCGCTCAAAGAGAGATTGTGCTAATCCTGCTCGGGCTGCCTTTTTGCACATGATGACTGGACCCAGTTGGCAATGATCTCCAACAAGAACAACCTGAATAGCTCAAAAGCATAAATAAATATAATCAAGTTAACCTAAATGAGATCATGATTACATCTTCACCTGCTTAACACCAAGAACCAATGGAATAAGACATTCTGGCTCTGTCGCCTGTGTAGACTCATCGATAAGAACCTGTCAATAACAATTTCCATTGCTTCAGGATACAATATAGAAATAATATGAACACTGCTAACCTAAAGACTAGAGGGTAGAAATCATTACCTGGCGAAAACGGAAGTTTGACAAACGAGGGTCTCCAGCACCAACACAGGTGCAGCAAATCACATCAGCACTTTGTAATATCTCTCTTTCAGTGGCTCGTTTTAGTGCCTTGTACTTTTTCTCATCACTGCTCGACAATTCTCCTGTCGAAATATAACACAGCACATCAGTTCCCAGCCAACCAATTGAGTCATACCGAGTCTCTTCAAAGAAAATGTTCAATGAAAGCATCACGCTTGGTGAGAGACTGAGAGTGGATAAAACACCTTGCTCGTCTTTTAGTTGCTGTAGCTTATGCATTTCGCTCTTCTCGGAATTATCGAGATGTCGAACCTGCATGATTGCAAAAACCCATGATTAGCGTTCACACAAAAATGGTTATTTTGGATGCAAGAGACTAGATAGGAGTCAAAAGTGTACCTGATAATGAAGTGTAAGATGCTCAACAGGTGAAGAAACTGCTTCTCTAGATTTCGCACAAAGTCGAACAACCTGCAGTAAGTAGAGTATTCAACTAAGGTTACTCGTTGAAAGGATAAACCACAAATAAAGACTATTTAATTGCAGTGTGTAGTTCATTACGAAAAAACAAATATCTCGTCAATTCTTGCAATCAGTTGAAGCATATGAGAGCTAACTAAACAGTAACAGTTGCAGTACACGGCAGATGCCATGCTCAATTGATCGCTGACGAGTTGAAAAGGTACAGTTGGAAAACGGTAGATAATCAACATAAACAGTAAATTCATCATTCACCTTGAGACCTGTTGAGCTTATCTTCTCTGCCAACTGATCAACAGCAACATTACTTGGTGCACATACAAGGACCTAAGATTTCAAACCAGAGAGAAGGGGTCAAACAATACTTCCAAGCTATAACAACACATCCCAAGTGTCCACCATGCAGTTCTATACCTGCCCTTGGCCTTGTTTTGCCATGTGGTACACAATTGCAGCTGATGTAACAGTTTTCCCAGTGCCAGGTGGACCTTGAATCAAACTAACGGGCTTCTGGAGAACACTTTTAACTGCCAAGACCTGAATACATACAGCACCAGATCAACAACAGAACAAATATAATAGTTTAAATCATTTGACCATTATTGTGTGTGTAATATGAAAGTGAGATATTATAAAGAATTGTTGTGGAACAGTTTTTTATAAAAAATCTATATACTTGACCAATCAAAATAGTTTTCTATTACTTAGTGGTCAAGATAGAAAAGTTTGTTCGCACACTTTCTTAGAACAGCTTCTATTTTGGGACAGAGGAAGACCATAACGACCCCTCTGACACATCCTAGAACAAGAAGACAGCGTACAAATCTTAACCATAGAAGTGTGTTGATAAAGGATGCACTAATTAGAAGTAGCCTGAGAGGTCACATATTGCTCAACTAAAAATTACTTGGTATGAACACACTAATACATCATGGTACCTGGGAAGCATTTAATTCTGGAAGTCCTGGCGCACCAAAGCGTCTTGGTAGTGTATTGCGTATTATCTGATGCTCAACTTCATGGCCCAAAAGGTGATGATATATGTACCTGTGTTGAGTGAACACCAAAAGTTGAGAATTCACTGAAGGTGACGATCATATGACTAAGACATGTTTTATGAAGAATCTAATTAATTGAAGTTCTAGGTTTGCCCGAAGTCAAACTTCTTTAAGTTTGACCAAGCCTATAGGAAAATGTGGTAGGACAAAACTAGTGTTGTAGCTATATATAGTATAAAGAAAGAATCTGATAAATCTAATTTAGTGTTGTAGATATTGATACTTTTTTCTCTAGACTTGATCAAGCTTAAATAAGCTTGACTTAGGACAAAACTAGAACTCAATTACTTTGGAATGGAAGGAGTATGCCGCAAATTATTGTGAATAAACAAAGAATACAAATACACAGCTTACAGAAGAAAACATTCTGAAGACTAAATCCCCTCCCTTCAACCACATATCCCAATAAGAAGAGGTAAGTAGTAAGTATTAATTAAACGAAGAATCAATGGATTCATAATTACCTCATACTTGTACTCTTTTACAATGTTGGTTAAATGAGGGATCAAATGTGTTGACTTTATTTTCCGGAAGGTGGGAGCCTTAAGGATTAGAAATATGGCTATTGCTTTATAATACCTATTTTGCATTAACAGCAACTCCCTAATAATTATGAAATAACTTCGAGAGCAACTGAAGTACTTGTGGGTTTCATATTGCTGCCCCTTCAACTCATAATCACAACAGAAAACAGACACAAATAAGCATGCCTGCGCGCCCAAGACGCAAAAATATATTAGCAATCCATAGAACTTACCCACTGACACTTGTCTCATCTACAGCAAAAGTCTTCATTGCCCCTTGCATCCTATCAAAGCTAGTACTCTTCCAAACAAAATCCACACTAAATCCATGGTTCAGTTCAACAGGCACTCCCTGAAATCCAGAAAGGTTGAGGGTGGGAACTATACAATACTGAGGGTATGTTTTAAGGAAACAAGAATAAACTGGTTCCTTATACCTGACTAGCACGAAGCTCAAGTGCTACCTCCTCTTGTGCAGTGAGTTTAATCTGTAGGGAGAATGTGCTTAGCATGAGTGCCAGCATAGAAGCGACACACTAAGGTTACCATACAGCTAACAATCAGCATTTTTAGTACACATACCACGTGCCCCACAGATTGCCATGCAGGGTGTGAAGTACCACCAGAATATCTCAGCCGTAGCTCATCTCCAGGGACAAGTCTCAATTCATTATCTTCCTATAAAATGAGAAATTGATTACCTAAGATTAACTGGTATTGTGAGGTAAACAAGTGCAGTAAAAATTTGACACTCAGAAGAAGAAAAAACTATGATAAGATGATCATAGAGACCACATATTCACATATCATATGTATTTTAGTTCCCAAACTAACCTTTGGAAAGACAAAATAGGCAACACGCTTCTTGTTCAGTCCAATGTCCCACCTCACAGTTACACTGTCCTTGCTCTGTGACTCTTTCATCATCTACAACAAAACAACAAGAGGAAACAAATAAAATAAATCAATTCCCTCAGCAATGTGTGGCAGGGTTCCTCTCAATCCCAAATAAAAAACAAGCACATTAAAAAATATTGTCAAAATACAATACCTTGTCGTAATCAGCCTCAAGCTTTATCAGCGGAGCAAAAACATTTTGATACTGGCACAAACAATAAAGGCATTCTAGTTACAGTGCTAGTTAACAGAAGAAGATTTAACATATAACTGAACACACTATGATAGCTGAAATAAGTTCAAGGAACAAATGCCCGAAGACAATTTCAAAACCTGGTAAGCATCTTCATACTTCAAAACCACCGGCTGGGGTTCATCATCTACTCCAGGTTTTTCAAGATCTTCAAGGGAGGCATCAGGATTTGTTTTCCAGAGCTCTTCCACTTTGTTAATTTGCTGGGCACTAATTTGGCGAGCTCTCAACTGCTCCTGTTCTGAAGGAACCTGGAAGACATAAAATTGTTCACTGTTCAGTTATCAAGAAGAGAAAATAAGGGTATTTAAACGTGCACCCACCACGAAACAACATAAAAAGGAGAGAAATATCTTACCTTGACAAGCCACGATAAGAAACACCTGTCATCAATAAGAGGTGTCCACTGACTGAGATCCCAATTCATATCCTTCAACGCATTAACATTCAAGCAGGGCTCTCTACACAGAAGAACAACAACATTCTCTGCCTTTGCTGAGATAAAACCAAGCAGAAATACATTCCGGCAGCCACAATTGTAGCATTCAAGAATCGTTTCTCCCAGAGGGCTATCCTTGTGAAGGCAGACTTCCTTATGTTTTGCTCTGACCTGCGAAAAAAGAACCACATGCCTTCAGGTATAATTAATAATTGTAGTCAGTTAGCCAAAATGGCCAACAGTTTCCTTAATAAATATAAATACAAGTAGAAGCAGGAATGGTCTTGCGAAAAGGAGTTGTCTGCCTATGACCGCCATATGTTGTTTACCCTGAAGATGTTTATTTAGTGGATGAAGCAAGGGTAATTGATACGATTAGCATAACTATGAACAAAACACAACTGAATCAGAGCTGCTTATGGTAATTAACTAATTATCCAGAGATATGACAGGAGAAAGATATAATAACATAAAACAACAACAACAACAAAGCCTTTAGTCCCAAGCAAGTTGGGGTAGGCTAGAGGTGAAACCCATAAGATCTCGCAACCAACTCATGGCTCTGGCACATGGATAGCAAGCTTCCACGCACCCCTGTCCATAGCTAGCTCTTTGTCGATACTCCAATCCTTCAGGTCTCTCTTAACGGACTCCTCCCATGTCAAAATCGGTCGACCCCGCCCTCTCTTGACATTCTCCGCACGCTTTAGCCGTCCGCTATGCACTGGAGCTTCTGGAGGCCTGCGCTGAATATGCCCAAACCATCTCAAACGATGTTGGACAAGCTTCTCCTCAATTGGTGCTACCCCAACTCTATCTCGTATATCATCATTCCGGACTCGATCCTTCCTCGTGTGGCCACACATCCATCTCAACATACACATCTCCGCCACACCTAACTGTTGAACATGTCGCCTTTTAGTCGGCCAACACTCCGCGCCATACAACATTGCGGGTCAAACCGCCGTCCTGTAGAACTTGCCTTTTAGCTTTTGTGGCACTCTCTTGTCACAGAGAATGCCAGAAGCTTGGCGCCACTTCATCCATCCGGCTTTGATTCGATGGTTCACATCTTCATCAATACCCCCATCCTCCTGCAACATTGACCCCAAATACCGAAAGGTGTCCTTCCAAGGTACCACCTGGCCATCAAGGCTAACCTCCTCCTCCTCACAGCTAGTAGTACTGAAACCGCACATCATGTACTCGGTTTTAGTTCTACTAAGCCTAAACCCTTTCGATTCCAAGGTTTGTCTCCATAACTCTAACTTCCTATTTACCCCCGTCCGACTATCGTCAACTAGCACCACATCATCCGCAAAGAGCATACACCATGGGATATCTCCTTGTATACCCCTTGTGACCTCATCCATCACCAATGCAAAAAGATAAGGGCTCAAAGCTGACCCCTGATGCAGTCCTATCTTAATTGGGAAGTCATCGGTGTCGACATCACTTGTTCGAACACTTGTCACAACATTATTGTACATGTCCTTGATGAGGGTAATGTACTTTGCTGGGACTTTGTGTTTCTCCAAGGCCCACCACATGACATTCCGCGGTATCTTATCATAGGCCTTCTCCAAGTCAATGAACACCATATGCAAGTCCTTCTTATGCTCCCTATATCTCTCCATAAGTTGTCGTACCAAGAAAATGGCTTCCATGGTCGACCTCCTAGGCATGAAACCAAACTGATTTTTGGTCACGCTTGTCATTCTTCTTAAGCGGTGCTCAATGACTCTCTCCCATAGCTTCATTGTATGGCTCATCAGCTTAATTCCACGGTAATTAGTACAACTCTGAACATCCCCCTTGTTCTTGAAGATTGGTACTAATATACTCCGTCTCCATTCTTCTGGCATCTTGTTTGCCCGAAAAATAAGGTTGAAAAGCTTGGTTAGCCATACTATCGCTATGTCCCCGAGACCTTTCCACACCTCAATGGGGATACAATCAGGGCCCATCGCCTTGCCTCCTTTCATCCTTTTTAAAGCCTCCTTCACCTCAGACTCCTGGATGCGCCGCACAAAACGCATGCTGGTCTCATCAAAGGAGTCATTCAGTTCAATGGTAGAACTCTCATTCTCCCCATTGAACAGCTTGTCGAAGTACTCCCGCCATCTATGCTTAATCTCTTCGTCCTTCACCAAGAGTTGGCCTGCTCCGTCCTTGATGCATTTGACTTGGCCAATATCCCTCGTCTTCCTCTCCCGGATCTTAGCCATCTTATAGATGTCCCTTTCACCTTCCTTCGTGCCTAACCGTTGGTAGAGGTCCTCATATGCCCGACCCCTTGCTTCACCAACAGCTCGCTTTGCGGCCTTCTTCGCCATCTTGTACTTCTCTATGTTGTCTGCACTCCTATCCAGGTATAGGCGTCTGAAGCAATCTTTCTTCTCTTTAAGCGCCTTCTGGACATCATCATTCCACCACCAGGTATCCTTATCTTCGCTTCTCCTTCCCCTGGACACTCCAAACTCCTCCGAGGCCACGTTACGAATGCAAGTCGCCATCTTCATCCACACATTGTCCGCATCCCCTCCTTCCTCCCAAGGGCCCTCCTTAAATACCCTCTCCTTGAACACCTGAGCTACCTCCCCCTTGAGCTTCCACCACTTCGTTCTAGCGACCTTGGCACGCTTATCCCGCTGGACACGAATCCGAAAGCGGAAGTCAGCAACCACCAGCTTATGCTGGGGTACAACACTCTCCCCAGGTATCACCTTACAGTCTAGGCACACACGCCTATCTTCTCTTCTCGAGAGGATGAAATCAATCTGGCTAGAATGTTGGCCACTACTAAAAGTCACCAGATGTGATTCTCTCTTTCTAAAGAGGGTGTTAGCTACAATCATGTTGTAGGCTAGAGCAAAGCTTAAGACATCTTCTCCTTCTTGATTCCTGATGCCATAGCCAAAGCCCCCATGCGCCCCTTCAAAACCTGTGTTAGATGTACCCACGTGGCCATTGAGGTCTCCTCCTATGAAGAGCTTCTCACCAATCGGTCCAATCGGTACACTCCTAACCATGTCTTCCAAGCCTTCCCAGAACTCCCTCTTGGTGTTCTCATGCTTGGTATCTTATGTGCTCTATACAGCCAAAAAGGTATATTTGAAGAGACCATAAGAAACAATGGCAGCTAAGCATAAAGGAAGATAGTGAAATTTCATGTCATTCTCAGAATCACTTGGTGGCAACTGATAGGTGTTGTGGCACAAGTTGTTAAGAAAACACAGTTCAGTCAGTATGCGCTTCCCCTGCTTATCAGATGTATAAATTGAAATTATAGCACTAAACATTGTTAAATAATATTTCGAGTATTCTAAAGACAATCTAAACAAAGTATAATGATATTATGAACCACTTGCAAAATAGAACTACACTGCTAGCATGATTGGGACAAATATTTAAGGGTGTGTCTAGCTCTCATCTAGATGAGACTTAACCAAGTCACACCTAACTCCTATACCACTTGATTTTGATGAAGATTCATGTGAGTTTATTATTTTTATTTTTTGTTTGATTACTCAAATGATCCGTAGGCGTTAGATGAGACTTTGTTATTTCTCATCAAGATGAGATTTAGCAAATCCAATTATTTAGCATAATATTCATATCATCTTATACAACGTAATAACAAAAGTGAACCCAATAAAGACTCCCGACCTAATTTGGCAAAGTCATGAAAAACATTAACAAAATACAACTATAAATGCTGTTAACTTACAGGCCGGGTCAGTTTTCTACACTAAAAGACTAACATGATGTGAAGGTAACTCACTTTAAACAAATTATCGAGGAGAAACTTCACATGTCCACATGCTACCAAAACTGCTGACACATTCACACCAAACTAATCAAACTAGCAAACTAGCCATAACAGAAGACACCGATGACCGGTCAAGTTCACATATATCGCCTACTCAGCAACTTCCGCCTTCTAATCAAGTAAGATTGCATATCCTGGCCTAGACTCTGTCTGGTATCAGTATCATCATCTTAGCACCATCAACCAATCCAACACTAAAAACGGTACCTAGCAAGATAATCTTTATGACCCAATGTAACTAATTTCTCAGTAATTTTGTACTTCACAGTCCACTAGCTTAGAATTCGAAACAACCAAATAAAGGGAAGGAGCCGCACCAGGTGGTTAACGATGTGGGAGCCAGAGGTGTTCCCTCGCGAGTTGCAAAACCACTTGCGGCAGGATGGCACGTTGCAGCGCGCGACACACGCAGGGTTGTGGATCCCGCAGTACCGGCAGGCATGCTCCACGAAGTCGCCCTTGCCATAATCGTACCCGTCATCCCCCGTTCCGGCGCCAGGAGGCTCCTCGAAACTGAGGGCCGCGACCCCCGCGGCGAGCCCGTCCGCCACCGCCGCCCCCGCCCTTGCCTTCGACGCCGACGACCGCGGCGACGGCGAGGACGAAGAGGCCGGCGGGGTCGAGTCCTGCGGCGCGAGATCGGCGTCCGGCAAAGCGTCGGGCGGCAGGGGCGGAGCCGGCCAGGAAGAAGAGGCTGAGGAGGTGACGGGGGCCGGGGGCGGCGGCGCGGATCGCGCGGGCTGGGAGAGCTCCGGGAAGTCGGGGTACTCGAAGTCGTCGCCCTGCGTGTTGAACTCCAGGAAGGTGTATGCGTCCCCGGCGGCGGAGGCGGAGGGGTCGGGCTGCGAGGCCGTCTCGTAGAGGTCGGCGGCCGCAGCCGAGGAAGGCGGCTGCGTCGCCATCAGCAGCTAGGGTTAGGGTTTTGCCGCGGGATGGGGAGGCAGGGAGGGAGACGAGGCGAATCGAGAGGGGAGCGAGGAGAGAGATGTTGAGGTAGTGGTGGGTTTCATTTGATTTTAACCGTCCGGGGTGGACTCTGATTTTGGGATCGCAGGGGTGCACGAGGGGATGGACGGAATTGAATAAGTATATACTGTAACAAAAAGCTTTATATGTTCCCGAACTCTCTGTCTCAAACTATAAAAAACATTCTTAGGCCTCCTTTGATTTGTAGGATTTTTGTAGGAATTAGGCCTCCTTTGGTTTGTACTCCCTCCGTTCCCAAATAATTGTCTTTCTAGCCATCTCAAATGAACTACAACATACGGATGTATGTAGACATGTTTTAGAGTGTAGATTCACTCATTTTGCTCCGTATATAGTCACTTGTTGAAATTTCTAGAAAGACAATTATTTAGGAACGGAGGGAATAGGATTTTTGTAGGAATTCTATAGGATAGGATTTGCAAAGGAAAAATTCCTTTGAAGCCCTTTGGTTTGTAGGAATGGATTCCTATTTCTATGTAGGATAGAAATCGAATCCTACATAGCCTAGACTCAATGAAAAAAATCATATCCTATGCACCAAATGACATCTCTTTCTCTATAGAATTTGACATACATGTCATCTCACTTCCTATGATTTTTCTATTCCTATAAATTCCTATCCTATGAACCAAAGAAGGCCTTATATTTTAGGATGGAGGGAATACATAATAGTGCGCGTGCGTTTCCAACTGGTCTTGAGCGACCGGCGTGGCACCGTTTGATCCTCTCGCATCGTATGGTCGCACGTGCCAATATCCCCTGGTCGGTTTTCGCCACCGTCGGCATCTCCCCACACCTGGCCTCATCAAGCCGAGGCACGCGGCGTGCATAACCCTGGTAGGCCCGCCGTGTTATAGACTCTGTAGGTGCGGCCGTTCGTGAGCGTAGACAAGTAATGCGGGGTGGGTAGTTTCGAATTTCGTGCCACTTCCCTTTCCCCTTCAAGCCACTCGTTTCCTCGCCTCATTTTCCCCTCTCTCTCTTAATTCGCCGGGCTTGCCACCGCATCTGCCATTGAAGCTTGCGCAGGAGGCGGAGGCGTAGCGGAGGAGGCATCCGCTGCTCGTCGCCGGCTCAGGTACGAGAGCCGGTCACTGTCTCTAAGCGCTCATCCCCCCCCCCCTCTGCGCCCGTACGGTTCTCGCCACGGCCGTAGCAGCGAGGCATCTGCTGCTCGTCAACGGCTCGGGTACGATCGTCGTTTGCCGTCTCAAGCCGCTCACCCCGCTTGCTCGTTCTCCCCGCGCTCGTACTGTTCCCACCGCGCCCATAGTGGGGAGGTCGCGGCTGTACGGGAGGTCGTGCCCATAGTTCTCTCGAGGCGCCTGTAGCGAGGGAGGCCGCGCTGTAGTGCTCTCGCCGTGCCCGTAGTGGCAAGGCTGCACCCGAAGATGTCGCAGTGATTTTTGGGGGACACACACCCCCGTGGTGTCCCAATATGATTTAGATTTCATTAGATCTGGTGTGATACAGATCATGCACGTATGTCTTGATGTTGTTTTTGCCACGGCCTAGGCTAGCATGCGAGGGGTCCCCTTGAAACCCTAGGTATAGTTGCAATTTAGTTGGTAGATAATTCACCATCGTCATCGAATCCCTTTCATTTTTTATCTGTTTTTTTTATTTTTTTCATGCCCACTTGCGCAATGAGTTGTTGGCAGTTGCACAAGTAAAAGTTGCACAGAAACGTTATGTTGTTTTCTCACCTGTTTTTTTGTGTAAGTGAGTAGTATGATTTGTTCTTATGCAATTGTATATGTGTGTGTGCAACCTGCGCATGTTTTGCGTGCAACTCTTTTTTACGCATTTTGTTGCTGCTATTTTAGTGGTAGAAAAGTACATAGAGTTCATCTAGGTTATTCTGTGGATGAACATTACAATCCATAAACTTGAATAAACATTATAAATTGCCCAACCCCTAGTTTTTGCAGATCCAGGTGCAATAGTTGCACACAACTGGGATGTGTGTATGTGCATTTTTTTACTTAACATTTCTCCAGTTCCCAGTTGGCAGTTCCATGTGCATTAGTGAAAAAGATTGAGAATAGAGGTCTAGAGGGGGTGATTAGACCCTTGACAAGCAAAAGTAGCAGTTTTTTTTATTCTTCAAGTTAAGGTTGAGATTTAGCACAAGTTTAAGCATTCCAATACATTTCAAGCAAGCATGACACGAGTATATGTAGCGGAAAAAGTAAAGCATGCTAATTGCAAGAAAGTAAAGGTGGTGCTATCATTACATCCACGTTGATGGAGACTTCAACCCATGAAGGATAAACGGTTGCGCGAGTCCACGGAGGGCTCCACCCATGAAGGGTCCACGAAGAAGCAACCTTGTTTGTCTCACCATGACCATTTGAAAGAACATGCGGTGCCCCCATGTTTGGTTTTGGTAATTGATGACAATCTCTATGGACTAATGGTTGCCTTGAGTTATATTTGAAGGTTTTGTCCATAGGCATTTCTTGAAGTACATGTGTTGGTTTCAAGGAGAGTTTGTGTCGACCAAGGTGTTATTCAAGGAATTATCCAAAGATTGGTCATGTGAGAGTTGAGTTATTGCAAGCATGTCTTGAAGAAGAAGATTGTGTGATCATTCATGTCTACCTTCAAGACATCATTCAAATGAAGAGAAATGGAAAGGTTCAAGGATGATCAAGACTAAGTCAAGAGTGAATCAAGTTGATCAACTCACAAAGCGCAGAAGATGTACCGAGAGGGATCAAGTGATCCCATGGTATGGTAAGAATTGTCAATTACGCTTTGTGTACTAACCCATGGTCTTCGTGGGAGTTCTTTGTGGGGTTAGGTTGCGGTGTGCAAGTTCAAGTGGAGCATCGCGAAGAGATCAAATGCTTGAAGCTTGCCGTCCTTTGTGGTGATAATGGACTTGTGAAGATGTGCGGAAGAGTGGCTCACCCATAGTGGAGTATGGGGGAGCAATCAACTAGTCTTCATCGAGTCAACACAATCAAAGAAAGGTGGTCCAACTTGAGAGAGTCAAGATTGTCATCATCTAGCTCAAGTGGACCATGTGCAAGGCAAAGGTTTGCCCTTGATAGGTTTTCTATTTTACCGGTCTCATGATGGTAGTTGGGAGACCGGGTTATAGGATCGATTGCCGTACTATCAAGGGGGGCTCTCGATGAGTAGCTTGATCGTATCGTTCGTAGAGAGCTCAAACCATTGCATCCTTGCATCATCTTTCTTGGTTCTTGTTTGGTTCTCTTTGTGAGTCTTAGAGCTTATGGTCATCTTGATGACAAGCTCGAGTTCATCGAAAACGGAGTTCACATGCATCTTCTATGATGTTTTCGATGTTGGAGGTTTTGCCGGTTCTTCTCGGTTGGAGGTTTCACTTCTCTATTTGTTGGCATACCTCCCCTGCCTCTTCTTACTATATCCAGTCGCTGTTTTGATGCTACTCGTCGTCTTGTTTCCAACAAGCTTGAGTTTGCTCAATTCGGAGCTCATATGCCGAAGTTATGGCAGTTCTGGTTTTCTTGAGAGTGGTTTTTGTCTGGTCCCAGCGGTAGTACCGCATGCCCCAGCGGTAGTACCGCTTGGAGCTCTCAGCCGTTGTACCGCTGCTTCTGGGCGGTGGTACCGCCAACTTGCTCAGCAAAGACTTGGGCGGTTGTTCCGGCCAGGCACCGCCCAAGTACCGGTCAGGCCTCTGTTTTGATGCGGTACTCGGGCGGTGGTGGCCCGGTTGGTCCGGTCGTACCGGTACCACCGGTGTCCGGAGCGGTTCGACCGCTCAGGACTTAGCCGCCCGAGCGCTCAAGGCCATGCGGTTGCACCGGCCCGGTACCGCTCGACTACCGCACTCAGGGGTGACTCCCTTATGTTCCTATGCGGTGGTTGAGCGGTGGCTGGGCGGTTGGTCCGGTTGTTCTTCTCAACCGGTGCTACCGCCTGGTCGCCCGGTTTTACCGCCTGGTAGGGTTCTGCATGTATACTGTGAGTCCCGGTTGTACCGGGACCAGGAGCGGTAGTACCGCTCGTGTGCGGGCTGAGCACATAACGGTTGGATTTTCCCCCTCCTATAAAAGGGGGTCTTCTTCCCCATTGAACCAAAACCTTTTGAGCTCGTGTTCTTCCCCCGTTGTTGACCTTCTTTGAGCTTGCTAACTCTCAATCCCTCCATGGATTCTTGCTAGTTTTTGAGGGAAAAGAGAGAGGAGATCTAGATCCACATTTCCACCAATCACTTTCTCCTCTATGTGAGGGGAACCCCTTGGATCTAGATCTTGGAGTTCTTGGTGTTCTCCTTCTTGTTCTTCCTCTCATTTTCCTCCCTGGCATTAGTTGCTCCGGTGGGATTTGAGAGAGAAGGACTTGGGCACTCCGTGTGCCCTTGCCATTGCATTTGGTGCATCGGTTTGAGTTCTCCACGGTGATACGTGGAAGTGAAGTTTGAGAAGCTTATTACTCTTGGGTGTTTGGGCACCCTAGAGCTCGTTCCTCTTGGGTGCCTTGGCGCCCTAGATGGTTGGTGTTGTTCGGAGCTCAATCATTATGGTGTAAAGCTCCGGGAAAGCGTCGAGGTCTCCAATTAGGTTGTGGAGATCGCCCCGAGCAATTTGACGGGTACCGGTGTAACACCCTCGATGCGACTATATCTCCCACGTGTCGAGGCACGACTTAGAGGCATAATCACATTGAAGGCATATGTCACAAGTGAGGTAATCTTCACACAACCCATGTAATATAATAAGGGAAAGAGATACATAGTTGGCTTACAATCGCCACTTCACACAATTACATGAATAAAGCATTACATCATCCAAATACACTCAAGGTCCGACTACGGAACCAAAATAAAAGAAGAACCCCAAATGCGACAAAGGTCCCCGATCGACCCCAACTGGGCTCCACTACTGATCATCTAGAACGAAACCACACAAAGGACAAGATCTTCATCGAGCTCCTCCTGAGCTTGGTTGCGTCATCTGCAAGGACTCATCGGCACCTGCAAACTGGTTTTGGAAGTATCTATGAGCCACAGGGACTCAGCAATCTCGCACCCTCGCGATCAAGACTATTTAAGCTTATGGGTAAGGTAAAAGTATGAGGTGGAGCTGCGGCAAGCGACTAGCATATGTGGTGGCTAACATACGCAAATGAGAGCGAGAAGAGAAGGCAAAGCACGGTCGATGAAACTATGATCAAGAAGTGATCCTAAACAACCTACGTCAAACATAACTCCAACACCGTGTTCACTTCCCGGACTCCGCCGGAAAGAGACCATCATGGTTACACACGCGATTGATTCATTTTAATGAAGTTAAGGTTCAAGTTATCTACAACCGGACATTAACAAATTCCCATCTGCCCATAACTGCGGGCACGACTCTCGAAAGTTCAAATCCCTGCAGGGGTGTCCCAACTTAGCCCATGACAAGCTCTCACGGTCAACGAAGGAATAGACCTCCTCCCGAGATATTCCGATCAGACTCGGTATCCCGGTACAACAAGACATTTCGACAGGGTAAAACTAAACCAGCAACACCGCCCGAATGTGCCGACAAATCCCGATAGGAGCTGCACATATCTCTTTCTCAGGGCACACTCAGATGAGACATCCTACGAGTAAAACCAACCCTCAAGTTGCCCCGAGGTGGCCCCGCAGTCTACTCGGTCGGACCAACACTCAGAGGAGCATTGGCCCAGGGGGGTTAAAATAATGATGACCCTTGGGCGCGCGACCCCCAAGGGAAAAGAAAAGGCTAGGCGGCAAATGGTAAAACCAATGTTGGGCATTGCTGGAAAAGCTTTACTTAAGGCGAACTGTCAAGGGGTTCCCATAATAGCCCAACCGCGTAAGGAACGCAAAATCTGGGAACATAACACCGATATGACGGAAACTAGGGCGGCAAGAGTGGAACAAAACACCAGGCATAAGGTCGAGCCTTCCACCCTTTACCAAGTATATAGATGCATTAATTAAATAAGATATATAGTGATATCCCAATAAGTAACAGGTTCCAACAAGGAACAACATCTCCATGTTCCAACGAGGAACAAACTTCAATCTTCACCTGCAACTAACAACGCTATAAGAGGGGCTGAGCAAAGCGGTAATATAGCCAAACAACAGTTTGCTAGGACAAGGTGGGTTAGAGGCTTGGTTCAACAATAAGGGAGGCATGATAAGCAAGTGGTAGGTATCGCAGCATAGGCATAGCAAAAGAGCGAGCAACTAAGCAAGCAAAGATAGAAGTAATTTCGAGGGTATGGTCATCTTGCCTGAGATCCCGCAAGGAAGAAGAACGAGTCCATGAAGAAGACAAACGGACGTAGACGAACGGTTCCTCACAATCATGACGTTATCGGAACCAACCCAAAGAAGCAACACCGGAAAGAAGCAAACAACATAGTAAACAACCATCACATAGACATGGCATGATGCACAAACAATTATGATGCATGTCCGGTTTAAAGAGGCATGGCATGGCAAAGTGCACAAACAATCCTACAAATTAAGTGGAGCTCAATACGCAACGGGTTGCATATTGACGAAACACCACATTCAAGTTATTTTTTTCGATCTCGTTTATGTACCCAACAATATTAAATGTTGTCAAACATGGCAAGAGGGTGAAGCAAAGTAAAACTACCTAACTAGTCAAGGTTAAATGAGGCCGGAGCAACGAACAACAAATCCGGAAACTCCTCATGTGCATATATTAGGTTCGGTATTGTTCTGCCCTAAACATTATTTTAGAGTTGTTAAACATGCAAGATGATGCCACCATGTTAAACTAGGCAAAATTCCACCCCAATTACATATAAAGTTTATTAAATTCGGAGTTACGGTTATTTAGTTATGAAATAAAGCATTTTAGCTAGTTATTTAAACAAATTTAAACAAACAGCATTTTAAACATTTTAAACATGGATGAAAGTGACATATTATGAAACTATATGAAATTCTAAACATTTTACATATAAAGTTTGTTTTAATCTGATGCACGGTTAATTAGTTAGGATATGCATGAAGTGCAAGGTGTTTCTGCAAAACTGGCAGTCTCTGGAAAAATCGCTAAATTCGTCCCGATGGAAAAAATACTATATGGGCCGAATCCGAGACGGGCTGGGCTAAACAAGCATGGTTGCAGAAAAGTAAAAATTGCGCACGGGTGAGGGATGGAGCTGGGTCGGGGCTCACCTAGCTGGGCTCGGCCCAGGTCGGTGGTGGATCGGGTCGGCGGGATCTGCACCGTGGGGAAGCCCACGTGGCCGGTGGTGCTGGAGATGGGGCCCACATGGGGAGGCGCTGCACAGGCGAGCTCGTCCCTGGCTCTACAAAGAAGATGGCGGCGGTGGATGGAAGAACTCCGGCGGGATCTAGGACTCCAGCGACATGGGAAGACGGCGGGAATGGGAAGATCCGGTCCCTAGGCACCGGATCCGGCCGGAGGTGGACGAGGACGGCGAGGGGCAGCACGAATCCGAGCGCAGGAACGACGGGGGTCGCGAGATCCGGCGAACTCCATGCGGCGGCGCGACGAGGCTCCGGGGTCCTGCGGAACATGGGGAGAGAGAGCTCTGAGAGAGGAAGAGGAAGAAGCAGAGGCAGGGGAAGGAGAGAGGAGCAGGTGTCGGGTGTCGGGATTCAGCCTGGTGGTCATCGGCGGCGAGGCGCTGGTCGCCTGCGGGGATCGGGCGCGGGCAGAGCGAAGGTGGAGCTTAGGGCGCGGGGGAGTTGCGGGCGTGCAGCGGCGGCTCGGGCCTGCTTCGGCCCAGGGGCGGGCCGCGGCGAAGTGGGGGCACTGGGGAGGCGACATGGCGCGCTGGGGTTGGCTGCAGGGCGCCGGGAGGCGACGTGTCGCGCCCGGATTGGTCCGGGACGCGGCGGCAGCGGCGACAAGTGGCGGAGGTGGAGTGGGGCGGCGCTGAATCCGAGGAGGAGGGGGTTGGCTGCGGCAGGAGGTAGGGGAAGGGGTCTAGGTTGCCCAAAATGGACTAGGGGTGTCTATATATAGCAAATTTGCTAGGGTTTGGGGGTTAGGAGGGGTTTTTGAGCCGTACGATCGCGATCATGCGGCTTCGGACAAAGGGGGGAGTAGTGGGCTGTGAAGAGAGGCCTCGGGCTGAGAGGAGAGAAGAGAAGTGAGGCCCGGCGACTGTTCCGGAGACCGAAACGTCCGGCGAAAATACCGGCAACGGTGCCGCTATAAATTTAACGGTTGGGCTATCAAACGAACTCCGAATGCGATGAAACTTGACATGCGGTCTATCTACACTAAAATAAGACCACATGCCAACTTTCAACCCAATCCAAGAACATTTGTCAGCCACTTATAAAATACTAATTCGGAGGTGCCGCGGGCGCGTGCAAGTGTTTATGGGCTCAGAACGGACAACGGACGGAACGAGGAGACCGGGACGGATGCAAGTTTTGAAAACATGATGATGCAATGCACATGATGACGAGATGAAATGCAACACGCAAGCGAATGACATGGCAACAACATCGAATAAGTGGAGGGCACCTGGCACATCGGTCTCGGGGCGTTACAACCGGTGACCGCCCCCAAGGGTTGCCAAAGTGTACGGGTTCGGTGACCGCCCCCAAGGGTTGCCATTTTGTACGGGTTTGGTGACCGCCCTCAAGGGTCCCTTAGTGGAATCATGGCATCTTGCATTGTGCGAGGGCGTGAGGAGATTACGGTGGCCCTAGTGGCTTCTTGGGGAGCATTGTGCCTCCACACCGCTCCAAACGGAGATTAGCATCCGCAAGGGTGTGAACTTCGGGATACATCATCGTCTCCGCGTGCCTCGGTTATCTCTTACCCGAGCTCTTTACTTATGCACTTTACTTTGTGATAGCCATATTGTTTCTTGTCATATATCTTGCTATCACATAGTTGCTTATCTTGCTTAGCATAAGTTTTTGGTGCACATAGGTGAGCCTAGTTGTTTTAGGTTTTGTGCTTGACAAATTAACCGCTAGGTTTATTCCGCATTTGTTCAAGCCTAAATCGTAATTATTTTAAAACGCCTATTCACCCCCCCTCTAGGCGACATCCACGATCTTTCACCATTGCCCACGAAGGACTTGCCTCACTCGGGTAGATCTTCATGAAGTAGACGATCTCCTTGCCCTTACCGACTTCTTGGTTCAACTCCACAACTTGACGGAGGCTCCCAAGCGACACATAACCAATCTAGGAGACACCACTCTCCAAAAGGTAATAGATGACGTGTTGATGATGAACTCCTTGCTCTTGTGCTTCAAATGATAGTCTCCCTAACACTCAACTTTCTGTCATGGATTTGGCTATGGTGGAAAGATGATTTGAGTGGAAAGCAACTTGGGGGAGGCTAGAAATCAACATTCTTGTGGATGGATTGGAATATCTTGATCTCAACACATGAGTAGGTGGTTCTCTCTCAGAAAATGTATGATGGAAGTGTAGGCACGTTCTGATGGCTCTCTCACATATGGAGATGGGGGTGGAGGGGTACATATAGTCTCCACTCAAAATCCAACTGTTACACACATTTGACCAATCTCTGTGAGACCGAATAGGTAAACTCGGTGGGACCGATTAGTTCAAAATGTGAAAGTTAGGAATCTCGATGGGACCGACTGGAACAACTCGGTGGGACCGATGTGCTAGGGCTTAGGGCAAACCTCATCTCGGTGGCGCCGATTGCATCAACTCGGTGAGACCGAAGTGAAGCAATAGCGCAACAGAGAATTGGTCAAGCCATCGCGGTAAGCCATCTCGGTGATAAGCTTTGATGTGCTCATTTGATAAGATTTGGTGTGCTCTCTCTCCCCTTTGACATCAATTTCCAAGAAGGGGGCTTCTAGAGCATGAGCCAAGTAGGTGTGGTCCTTGAGAGTCACTACAAAGTAGCAGGTAACTTAGGATGTTGATAGAGGCAAGAATCATTGAGTGGAGCTGAAGAAAATAGGCAGTAAGAATTGGCAAAACATTTTCTCAGAGTTGAAATCAGTGACGCCGATACGGTTCCATCGGTGACTCCGAGATGACAGAGTCACAGAAGGTGCTTATCGGTGAGACAGAGCTAGTCTGTGTCGGCTGTACCGATGAACTATAGACAAGGAACCCTTGTATTATGGTCGAGCTGATAGATTTGGATAGGAGGGACCGAGTTCAACGCGGACTAAAGATTTTGTCAACTCAGCTCGCTTGACAAGTGAAATCTCACAAGGATTTGCAAAGGAATTTTGGAAAGGTTTGCAATGAATTTGCAAATGAATCACAAATGAAAAGCATAATAGATCTACATGAAGGGAGACACAAAGGCAAGAAGAACATACAAATGGAAAATTCAACTAAGCAAAAAATCACTAGAGAACTTCATCTAGAAAAGGTTGGCGACAAAGTCACCTATGTTAGAGTATATTTACTGAGGAGTCAAGTGATAGCACTTGATCGTAGGTCATACTCATCGTTTAAGCTCAAAATGGGGTTACCATTTTTCATTTAAGAATTTTGATGTATTCACATAGTGTTGAGTTGCTTTATCTCATGTCTTGGAGTAAAGCTTCTCTAAGATGGAATGACATACCTTGAGGTGTGGTGTTGATCTTGATCATGTAGTCGAACGTGTGTTGGATGCTCAAGGTTGATGTTGTTCATCAAGACTTGGGAGCACCACTTGTAGTTTGAGTTCATCTTCCGACATGGGTTAGTCTTGCAAGGAAGAGCACTTGTGTATCAAAATTTACAACCATGAAATATTACATATGGAGATAGTCAAAGGATATGTTGAGTGAGTTCATGCTTCCTTGAGATCAACATCTAAACTATGGGAACTTGGTATGTAGAGATTGCTTGGGATATGAGTGACTCACAATTCCCTAGATTGAAGCTCATCCAAGTACCTACATGGGACAGATAGCATGTTGTAACGCCCTCGATGCGGCTATATCTCCCACGTGTCGAAGCACGACTTAGAGGCATAACCGCATTGAAAGCAATGTTGCAAGTGAGGTAATCTTCACACAACCCATGTAATACATAAGGGAAAGAGATACATAGTTGGCTTACAATCGCCACTTCACACAATTACATGAATAAAGCATTACATCATCCAAATACAATCAAGGTCCGACTACGGAACCAAAATAAAAGAAGAACCCCAAATGCGACAAGGCCCCCGATCGACCCCAACTGGGCTCCACTACTGATCAACTAGAACGAAACAACACAAAGGAAAAGATCTTCATCGAGCTCCTCCTTGAGCTTGGTTGCGTCATCTGCACGGTCTCATCGGCACCTGCAAGCTGGTTTTGGAAGTATCTGTGAGCCACGGGTACTCAGCAATCTCGCACCCTCGCGATCAAGACTATTTAAGCTTATGGGTAAGGTAAAGGTATGAGGTGGAGCTGCAGCAAGCGACTAGCATATATGGTGGCTAACATACGCAAATGAGAGCGATAAGAGAAAGCAAAGCACGTTCGATAAAAGTATGATCAAGAATTGATCCTAAAACAACCTACGTCAAGCATAACTCCAACACCGTGTTCACTTCCCGGACGCCGCCGGAAAGAG
Organism: Triticum aestivum; assembly: GCF_018294505.1. Lineage (NCBI taxonomy): Eukaryota > Viridiplantae > Streptophyta > Magnoliopsida > Poales > Poaceae > Triticum > Triticum aestivum. Next base: position 248,908,324 of record NC_057797.1, on the reverse strand, counting down.
ACCATCACGGTTACACACGCAGTTGACTCATTTTAAATAAGGTCAACTTCAGGTTTTCTACAACCAGACATTAACAAATTCCCATCTGCCCATAACCGCGGGCACGGCTTTCAAAAGTTCATAACCCTGCAGGGGTGTCCCAACTTAGCCCATCACAAGCTCTCACGGTCAACGAAGGAATAGACCTCCTCCCGAGACATTCTGATCAGACTCGGTATCCCGGTTCTACAAGACATTTCAACAGGGTAAAACTAAACCAGCAACACCGCCCGAATGTGCCGACAAATCCAGATAGGAGTTGCACATATCTCTTTCTCAGGGCACACTCAGATGAGCCAGATGTCGGGTAGGCCAGCCCAGAGTTGCCCCTGGTAGCCCCGGACATCGCTCAGTTGGACCAACACTCAGAGGAGCACTGGCCAGGGGGGGGGGGTAAATAAAGATGACCCTTAGGAGCGCGACTCCCAAGGGAAAAGCAAAGGCTAGGTGGCGAATGGTAAAACCAATGTTGGGCATTGCTGGAAGAGCTTTACTTAAGGCGAACTGTCAAGGGGTTCCCATTATAACCCAACCGCGTAAGGGACGCAAAATCCGGGAACATAACACCGATATGACGGAAACTAGGGCGGCAAGAGTGGAACAAAACACCAGGCATAAGGCCGAGCCTTCCACCCTTTACCAAGTATATAGATGCATTAAATAAATAAGATATATTGTGATATCCCAACAAGTAAACATGTTCCAACAAGGAACAACATCTCCATGTTCCAACAAGGGACAAACTTCAATCTTCACCTGCAACTAACAACGCTATAAGAGGGGCCGAGCAAAGCGGTAACATAGCCAATCAACGGTTTGCTAGGACAAGGTGGGTTAGAGGCTTGGTTCAACAATATGGGAGGCATGAAAAGCAAGTGGTAGGTATCGCAGCATAGGCATAGCAAAAGAGCGAGCAACTAAGCAAGCTAAGATAGAAGTGATTTCGAGGGTATGGTCATCTTGCCTGGGATCCCGCAAGGAAGAAGAACGAGTCCATGAAGAAGACAAATGGGTGTAGTCGAACGGGTCCTCACAAACGCTACGTTACCGGAACCAACCCGAAGAAGCAAACACTGAAAAGAAACACACAACATAGTAAACAACCAACACATCAACGTGGCATGATGCACAAACAAGAATGATGCATGTCCGATTTAAAGAGGGCATGGCATGTCAAAGTGCACAAGCAATCCTACAAATTAAGTGGAGCTCAATATGCAACAAGTTGCATATTGGCGAAACACCACATCAATTATTTAGTTCTCTCTCGTTTATGTACCCAACAATATTAAATGTTGTTAAACATGGCAAGTGAGTGAAGCAAATGAAAACTACCTATCTAGGCAAGTTTAAATGAGGCCGGAACAACAAAACAACAAGTCCGGAAAAGTCCTCATATGCCTATATTAGGTTTGGTACTGTTCTGCCCTAAACACAATTTTTAGAGTTATTAAACATGCAAAATAAAACCACCATGTTAAACTAGGCATTTTCCACCCCATTTACATATAAAGATTATTAAATTCTGAGTTACGGTTATTTAGTTATGAATTAAAGCATTTTAGCAAGTCATTTAATCAAATTTAAACAAACA
>NC_057797.1:248904772-248906681 GCF_018294505.1 Triticum aestivum | reverse complement strand
CACCATCATGTACAAGGCAGTGCACATGACATACGAAGCGTCCCCGAGTCGGCATAGCCAAGGACTCTTTAAGACACAACGAGACCACTGTAAAACCGACCGTGAATAGGCGGACCACTAGACGTCGAACCCCAATTTCATATCATACATCTGTCGGAAAGATATCCTAAGAGCTACTTGAATTCCCACTTATGAAACTCCTGAACCTTTCCGGATATGCAATCAGGTGTTGGGGATACAGGGGAAGCATAATATCTCACCCAATTCTAGCAAATCCTACATCCAGCTGTATCCATCCTTCAACACATAACCGAGAAAAACTTCGGAAATCGTCTACCTCAACCTTCGAAAAGCATCCGTTATACAAGTTATGGCAATACTCCCGAACTCCCGCCCCAGTACTGGGTGGCGTCGAGGTTATCTCACCAACAACTGCATAAAAGAGATTTTCGATGTCGGCGAAACTAATCTCAGGTATTCTAGAACTTCAACGATAAAATTATGACGACAACACCTCAGAGCTCCACTCCCCGGGACACTTCCACAAAACCCCTGACAGGAGGCACCAAGACAATGTTCTCGTCATAAAACCATCGGAACGATTCCAAGATACCCGCGTGATCCTAAATTTTTTTTAGTGAAATTTGAGAAGAGAAGAGTCAAAACTCTACGTTAGGATGCCTTACCAGAGCGATGAGGAGACTGGGGAGTAAAAAGAATTCCTAAACTGTCCGATATATAATTCCTAAATGACTCAAAACATTTTTCTAGACTCAACTCGTCCGCTAATTCGATCAAGCAGTGGGGCTCCTAAGGTCGGGGAAGGCTCTGACTACCAACTTGTAACGCCCTCGATGCGGCTATATCTCCCACGTGTCGAAGCACGACTTAGAGGCATAACCGCATTGAAAGCAATGTCGCAAGTGAGGTAATCTTCACACAACCCATGTAATACATAAGGGAAAGAGATACATAGTTGGCTTACAATCGCCACTTCACACAATTACATGAATAAAGCATTACATCATCCAAATACAATCAAGGTCCGACTACGGAACCAAAATAAAAGAAGAACCCCAAATGCGACAAGGCCCCCGATCGACCCCAACTGGGCTCCACTACTGATCAACTAGAACAAAACAACACAAAGGAAAAGATCTTCATCGAGCTCCTCCTTGAGCTTGGTTGCGTCATCTGCACGGTCTCATCGGCACCTGCAAGCTGGTTTTGGAAGTATCTGTGAGCCACGGGGACTCAGCAATCTCGCACCCTCGCGATCAAGACTATTTAAGCTTATGGGTAAGGTAAAGGTATGAGGTGGAGCTGCAGCAAGCGACTAGCATATATGGTGGCTAACATACACAAATGAGAGCGAGAAGAGAAAGCAAAGCATGATCGATAAAAGTATGATCAAGAAGTGATCCTAAAACAACCTACGTCAAGCATAACTCCAACACCGTGTTCACTTCCCGGACTCCGCCGGAAAGAGACCATCACGGTTACACACGCAGTTGACTCATTTTAATTAAGGTCAACTTCAGGTTTTCTACAACCGGACATTAACAAATTCCCATCTTCCCATAACCGCGGGCATGGCTTTCGAAAGTTCATAACCCTGCAGGGGTGTCCCAACTTAGCCCATCACAAGCTCTCACGGTCAACGAAGGAATAGACCTCCTCCCGAGACATTCCGATCAGACTCGGTATCCCGGTTCTACAAGACATTTTGACAGGGTAAAACTAAACCAGCAACACCGCCCGAATGTGCCGACAAATCCCGATAGGAGCTGCACATATCTCTTTCTCAAGGCACACTCAGATGAGCCAGACGTCGGGTAGGCCAGCCCAGAGTTGCCCCTGGTAGCCCCGGACATCGCTCAGTTGGACCAACACTCAGAGGAGCACTGGC
>NC_057797.1:248864010-248904545 GCF_018294505.1 Triticum aestivum | reverse complement strand
TAAATAAAGATGACCCTCAGGAGCGCGACTCCCAAGGGAAAAGCAAAGGCTAGGTGGCGAATGGTAAAACCAATGTTGGGCATTGCTGGAAGAGCTTTACTTAAGGCAAACTGTCAAGGGGTTCCCATTATAACCCAACCGCGTAAGGAACGCAAAATCCGGGAACATAACACCGATATGACGGAAACTAGGGTGGCAAGAGTGGAACAAAACACCATGCATAAGGCCGAGCCTTCCACCCTTTACCAAGTATATAGATGCATTAAATAAATAAGATATATTGTGATATCCCAACAAGTAAACATGTTCCAACAAGGAACAACATCTCCATGTTCCAACAAGGGACAAACTTCAATCTTCACCTGCAACTAACAACGCTATAAGAGGGGCTGAGCAAAGCGGTAACATAGCCAATCAACGGTTTGCTAGGACAAGGTGGGTTAGAGGCTTGGTTCAACAATATGGGAGGCATGAAAAGCAAGTGGTAGGCATCACAGCATAGGCATAGCAAAAGAGCGAGCAACTAAGCAAGCAAAGATAGAAGTGATTTCGAGGGTATGGTCATCTTGCCTGAGATCCCGCAAGGAAGAAGAACGAGTCCATGAAGAAGACAAACGGGCGTAGTCGAACGGGTCCTCACAAACGCGACGTTACCGGAACCAACCCGAAGAAGCAAACACCGGAAAGAAACACACAACATAGTAAACAACCAACACATCAACATGGCATGATGCGAAAACAAGAATGATGCATGTCCGGTTTAAAGAGGGCATGGCATGGCAAAGTGCACAAGCAATCCTACAAATTAAGTGGAGCTCAATATGCAACAAGTTGCATATTGGCGAAACACCACATCAATTATTTAGTTCTCTCTTGTTTATGTACCCAACAATATTAAATGTTGTTAAACATGGCAAGAGGGTGAAGCAAATGAAAACTACCTATCTAGGCAAGTTTAAATGAGGCCGGAACAACAAAACAACAAGTCCGGAAAAATCCTCATATGCCTATATTAGGTTTGGTACTGTTCTGCCCTATACCAGTGGCCGACAGAAGGAGGCGAAGTGCAAGGCGAAATGGGGCTCCAGATGGGTTCCGGCGGGCCCGCACGGCTGGAGGCGCGAGGGAGGGGCTGAGGCGACGCGTGGCGGCTTGCCACTGGTCTAGGGAGGCGCGCTGACGGTATCAGGTGGCGGCGCGGCCATTGGAGGCTCGCCAAGTGGCGGGACGACGGTGGCTGGCGCCGGAAAACGAGGGGGAGGCGGTTGGTGGCACGAAATTTGAGGAGGGAGGCGGCAAGGAGGTAGGGGAAGGGCTAGGCTGCCAAATTTGGAAGGGGTTGTCCATATATAGGCAGGGATGGCTAGGGTTTGGGTTTTGGGGGGGTTTTAGGAGCGTCTCAGAGCCTCCGATCGCGATCTGACGGTCTGGAACGGAGGGGGGGTTTAGGTCGGCTGCAGGTGGGTTGTGAAAAGAGGTTGGGCTAAGATGAGAGGAGAGGAGTGCAGCCCGGCAACTGTTTCCGGAGACCGAAAACGTCCGACGTTTTGACCGACTATAATGCCGCTATAGTTATCCGTTGGGGCGTCAAATGAACTCCGATTGCGATGAAACTTGGCAGGCGGTCTATCTACACTATAGTAAGACCACATGTCAACTCTCATCCCATTCCGAGAACATTTTCCGACCACTTATAAAATAATGTGTGTCTGGACTCAGAACGGACAACGGACGGAACTGGGGAACCCGGACGGATGCAGGTTTTGAAAAACATGATGATGCAATGCACATGATGACATGATAAGATGCGACATGCAAGCAAATGGCATGACAACGACAGCGAATAACTGGAGGACACCTGGCACATCGGTCTCGGGGCGTTACACATGTGAGGGTACAAGTATGGATCCAAGACATATGATCATGATCATAAGATAAATATCAAGAATTAATCACATAAGGCTCATGCCTTGCATGTATCCAAATGAAACTATTATTCCAAGTTTTAGGCATAAATGATATTCAATTCACCTCTCAAACAGCAAAATACTTTCTCATCAAGTGGTTTGGTGAATATATCCGCCAATTGCTTATCGGTACGAGCATGCTTAGGATTGATGTCTCCTTTAGCAACATGACCCCAAATGAAGTGATGACGAACTTCAATGTGCTTAGTTCAAGGGTGTTGCACGGGATTGTGAGCAATATTAATCACACTTTCATTGTCACAAAACAATGGAACATGTTTCACATGCATCCCATAATCCTTAATAGTTTGGGCCATCCAAAGTAATTAAGCACAACATGATCCATCGGCAATGTATTGCGCTTCGGCAGTGGATAAGGATACTTAGTTTTGTTTCTTGGAGGACCAAGACAGAAGGGATCTACCAAGAAATTGACAAGCACCTGAAGAGGACTTCCTATCAACCTTGTCATTGACATAGTCTGAATCGGAGTAGTCAACAAGATCAAAAGATGACCTCTTAGGATACCAAATGCCAAAGTTTGGTGTATGAATTAAGTATCTCACTATCCTTTTCACGGACTTAAGATGACACTCTTTAGGGGTCGCTTGATATCGTGCACACATGCACACACTTAGCATAATATCAGGACGGGAGGCACATAGATATAACAATGAACCAATCATAGAGCGGTAAACCTTTTGGTCAACCAGTTTGCCATCCTTAGTCAAGTCAAGATGTCCACTAGTAGGCATGGGTGTTTTCATACCTTTGCTTTCTTGCATGTTGAACTTCTTGAAAAGATCCTTGGTATACTTTGTTTGAGAAACAAAGGTACCTTCCTTAGTTTGCTTGATTTGCAAACCAAGAAAAAATTAAAGTTCACTCATCATAGACATCTCAAACTGCTCCGACATTAGCCTTCCAAACTTTTCACTAAAATGGGGGTTAGTAGAGCCAAATGTGATATCATCCACATAAATTTGGCACACAAATAATTCGCCATTAACCCTTTTAGTGAAAAGTGTAGAATCAATCTTCCCAATTTCGAAGTTGGTCAAGCATTATACCATGCTCTAGGGGCTTGTTTAAGACCGTAAAGAGTTTTATGAAGTTTGTAGACATGATTAGGTTTCTTGGGATTAACAAAGCCGGGAGGTTGTTTAACATAAACTTCCTCGTCAATTTCTCCATTTAGAAAAGCACTTTTAATGTCCACTTGGTATAAGGTGATATCATGGTTATTGGCATAGGCAAGTAAGTTGCGTATGGACTCAAGTCTAGCAACGGGGGCATATGTCTCACCATAGTCCATACCTTCGACTTACGTGTAGCCTTGGGCGACGAGACGGGCCTTGTTGCGTACAACTTGTCCATCTTCATATTGCTTATTCTGAAACACCCATTTGGTTCCAATGACATTGTGATTGTCGCTGGGTTTTTCAACCAATGTCCACACTTGATTCCTCTCGAAGTTGTGTAGCTCTTCGTGCATAGCATTTACCCAATCCGGATCCTCAGGAGCTTCTTCTACCTTCATAGGTTCAACACTAGAAATGAATGAGTAGTGTTCACAAAAGTTAGCCAAACGGGTTTTAGAGCGAGTGATTCTCGTGGTTTGAATGTCATCAAAGATGTGTTCAACGGGATGGTCCCTTGTGACTCTTGCTCTAACTCGTGAGAGATTTTGTTTGGGTTGGGCGGAACATCCTCTTCATTGTCTCCTTCTTCTCCTCCTTCATTGTTGTTGCTGTTGTCGTTCTCTTGTGGAGGTGGAGAGGGAGGTTGAGGCGGTTCATCCTAAGTCCACTTGAAGTGCCACCCTACTTCTTCATTTCATTCGTCTTGACGTGTTCCACTTGTGGATGCCTCTAAGTCAACTTGTGGTTCACCTTGATGTGAAGTTGAGGCTTCCACTTGAATAGGCGAAGTACTCTCCTTCACCTCCGTTGGGCGAATCTTGCCAATGGACAAATCTTGGATTGCTTCCAAAGGATCTTTGTCTCCTACATCAATTGGCAATTGCTCTACCTGTGAGCCGTTAGATTCATCAAACTTCACATCTACTGTCTCTTCAACCTTTCGGGTGAAATTGTTGTAGACACGGTAAGTGTGAGAGTTTGAGTCATAACCAAGTAGGAAACCTTCATGAGATTTAGGAGCAAATTTTGAGCGACAATGCTTGTCGAGAATGTAACACTTTGAGCCAAATACTCGAAAGTATCCAACTTGGGGTTTGTTACCGGTGAGAAGCTCGTATGCCGTTTTGCCGGGAAGCTTGTGAAGATATAGTCGATTCATAGCATGACAAGTTGTCTCAATCGCTTCCGCCCAAAAGTGTCTTGGCGTCTTATATTCATCAAGCATCGTTCTTGCCATCTCGATAAGTGTCCGGTTCTTCCTCTCGACAACTCTATTTTGTTGAGGCGTGTACGTAATTGAGAACTCATGTGAGATCCCTTCTTTGTCAAGAAAGGTATCCACATTGGCATTTTTGAACTCCGTTCCATTGTCGCTTCAAACCTTCTTGATCTTCACTTCAAATTGGTTTTGGGCCTTCCTAGCGAAGTTCTTGAAGATCTTTTGGACCTGTGATTTATCATCAAGAAAGAACACCCACGTAAATCTTGAGAAGTCATCAACAATGACCAAACCGAACGAGTTACCATCAAGGCTCGCGTTGGGGCCGGAAAGATCCATATGAAGTAGCTCAAGTGGTCTTATCGTGGTCATGATGTTCTTCATGGGATGTGATGAGGACATCAATACCATTGTTACACCTACAGCCCCTGCTGCTATACATACTGGACCGATTACTAGAGCTCACGCACGCCAATTGAATTATCATGTACTTTCGTTTCTTGGTAACGATTGTAATGTTCATGAGAATATGATGCTGCCTAAATTGGATACATTTGTTTTGCTTACAAATGAAGGGCCTAGCTTGAACAAGAAAGATGAACCTTGGAGCAAGTTCAAGCATGGAGATGATGGCATGCGCAAGGGGAACAAGAACAGAGTTACAAGTGATGATTCTAGGACTTTGAAGCCACCATAATGAGTGCATGAAGCATGGGACGAAATATACAAGATGCCACTTCATAAATTTCGTCTAGAGGCTATTTTAGGTGCTGCGTCACCTTATTATTGGGCCAGGCCCATGTATTTTTGAAGTACTTAAGTATATGCTGTTTTTAGAGTCCGTATGTGTGGGGAAACAAGAGTTAGGGTTGGTTTCGGACCCCTCCACCAAGGGCCACGAAATTCCCCCTCTCTCCTCCATATATACAGCCCTTAGGGCATCGTTTAGACTTTGGGTTTTGTTTAGATTAAAAGTTCGCCATAGCTGCAACTTCGCGTACTTCATTTGTGTTCAACGACCAGACCAAGGCGTCACAGAACCCCACCTTGATCAATAAAGCTTTCATCTTATATTCGCAATATCCAGATTGCAATCTCAGTTTCTTGCTTGTTCTTCGTTTGCTTGTAGGAAACAGACCCTCGTGGTCAGGTTGATCGTGCTCCGGCATGGTCAATAACCCTCGGAAGTTGGTTTAGCAATTACTAAGGCGCGACGTCTCGCACGTTCGTAGTCGGATCATCAAGGTCGACTCCCACAGAAAACGATAGCCACCATCTCATCGAAACATCGGGACACCTTTGCCTCTATCAAGTGGTATCAGAGCTTTACATGATGCACGTTTGTTTGGTAACCTTGGAAAGTGCACCTTTTGCGCCGACCGAGTATCTTTTCTTGGCTATGTTGTTACTCCACAGGGAATTGAAGTTGATAAAGCCAAGATTGAAGCTATTGAGAGTTGGCCGCAGCCCAAAACGGTCACACAAGTGAGGAGTTTCCTTGGCCTCACTGGTTTCTATAGGCGTTTTGTGAGAGATTTCAGCACCATTGTTGCACCTCTCAACGAGCTTACAAAGAAGGATGTGCCTTTTGTTTGGGGTACCGCACAGGAAGAAGCCTTCACGGTATTGAAAGATAAGTTAACACATGCTCCTTTACTCCAACTTCCTAATTTCAATAAGACTTTTGAGCTTGAATGTGATGCTAGTGGAATTGGATTAGGAGGTGTGTTATTACAAGATGGCAAACTTGTTGCATACTTTTCTGAAAAATTGAGTGGGCCTAGTCTGAACTATTCTACTTATGATAAAGAATTATATGCTCTTGTTCGGACCTTAGAAACATGGCAACATTATTTATGGCCCAAGGAATTTGTTATACGTTCTGATCATGAATCTTTGAAACACACTAAAAGTCAAGCAAAACTGAACTGTAGACATGCTAAATGGGTTGAATTCATTGAGACTTTCCCTTATGTCATTAAACACAAGAAGGGTAAAGAAAATGTTATTGCTGATGCATTGTCTCGTCGTTATACTATGCTTTCACAACTTGACTTTAAAATATTTGGTTTGGAGACCATCAAAGATCAATATGTTCATGATGCTGAATTTAAAGATGTATTGCAGAATTGTAAGGAAGGGAGAACTTGGAACAAGTTCATTCTTAACGATGGATTTGTGTTTCGTGCTAACAAGCTATGCATTCCAGCTAGCTCTGTTCGTCTTTTGTTGTTACAGGAGGCGCATGGAGGAGGATTAATGGGACACTTTGGCGTCAAGAAGACGGAGGATATACTTGCTACACATTTCTTTTGGCCAAAGATGAGACGGGATGTTGATCGTTTTGTTGCTCGTTGCACTACATGTCAAAAAGCTAAGTCACGACTCAATCCTCATGGTTTATATATGCCTTTGCATGTACCTAGTGTTCCTTGGGAGGATATATCTATGGACTTTGTTTTAGGTTTACCTCGAACAAAGAAGGGGAGGGATAGCATATTTGTTGTTGTGGATAGGTTCTCGAAAATGCACACTTTATACCATGTCATAAGAGCGATGATGCTGTTAATGTTGCTGATTTGTTCTTTCGTGAAATTATTCGCTTGCATGGTGTGCCAAATACTATTGTTTCAGATCGTGATACTAAATTTCTTAGCCACTTTTGGAGATGTTTATGGGATAATTTGGGGACTAAGCTGCTTTTTAGTACTACTTGTCACCCCCAAACTAATGGACAAACTGAAGTAGTCAATAGAACATTGTCTACTATGCTTAGGGCTGTTTTGAAGAATAACAAGAAAATGTGGGAAGAATGCTTGCCTCATATTGAATTTGCTTATAATCGTTCATTGCATTCTACTACTAAGATGTGCCCTTTTGAAATTGTGTATGGTTTCCTACCTCGTGCACCTATTGATTTGTTGCCTCTTCCATCTTCGGAGAAGGTTAATTTTGATGCTAAAGAACATGCTGAATTGATTTTAAAAATGCATGAGTTAACTAAGGAAAACATTGAGCGTATGAATGCTAAATATAAACTTGCTGGAGATAAGGGTAGAAAACATGTTGTGTTTGCACCTGGAGATCTTGTTTGGTTACATTTGCGTAAGGATAGATTTCCTAATTTGCGCAAATCAAAGCTAATGCCACGTGCTGATGGTCCTTTTAAGGTGTTAGAGAAAATAAATGATAATGCATATAAACTTGAGCTGCCTACAGATTTGTGGGTTAGTCCCACTTTTAACATTGCAGATTTGAAGCCTTATTTAGGTGAGGACGATGAACTTTCGTCGAGGACGACTTCATTTCAAGAAGGGGAGGATGATGAGGACATCAATACCATTGTTACACCTACAGCCCTGCTGCTATACATACTGGACCGATTACTAGAGCTCGCGCACGCCAATTGAATTATCAGGTACTTTCGTTTCTTGGTAACGATTCTAATGTTCATGAGAATATGATGCTGCCTAAATTGGATACATTTGTTTTGCTTACAAATGAAGGGCCTAGCTTGGACAAGAAAGATGAACCTTGGATCAAGTTCAAGCATGGAGATGATGGCATGCGCAAGGGGAACAAGAACGGAGTTACAAGTGATGATTCCAGGACTCTGAAGCCACCATAATGAGTGCATGAAGCATGGGACGAAATATACAAAATGCCACTTCATAAATTTCGTCCAGAAGCTATTTTAGGTGCTGCGTCACCTTATTATTGGGCCAGGCCCATGTATTTTCGAAGTACTTAAGTATAGGCTGTTTTTAGAGTCCGTATGTGTGGGGAAACAAGAGTTAGGGTTGGTTTCGGACCCCTCCACCAAGGGCCACGAAATTCCCCCTCTCTCCTCCATATATACAGCCCTTAGGGCATCGTTTATACTTTGGGTTTCGTTTAGATTAAAAGTTCGCCATAGCTGCAACTTCGCGTACTTCGTTTGTGTTCAACGACCAGACCAAGGCGTCATAGAACCCCACCTTGATCAATAAAGCTTTCATCTTATATTCGCAATATCCAGATTGCAATATCAGTTTCTTGCTTGTTCTTCATTTGCTTGCAGGAAAGAGACCCTCGTGGTCAGGTTGATCGTGCTCCGGTGTGGTCAATAACCCTCGGAAGTTAGTTTAGCGATTGCTAAGGCGCGACGTCTCGCACGTTCGTAGTCGGATCGTCAAGGTTGACTCCCACAGAAAACAATAGCCACCATCTCATCGAAACATCAGGACACCTTTGCCTCTATCAGGATGACTTCCTCCAACCCGTTTTCCTGCTTGACAAGCACTACAAAGTCTATCCTTATTAAATATGACATCTTTAACACCAAGTATATGGTCACCTCTGATAAGCTTATCAAGATTTCACATGCCTACATGACCTAACCTTCTATGCCATAACCAACCTTTAGAAGATTTAGCAATTAAGCAAGTACGAGGTTGGGCTCTCTTAGTGAAATCAACAATGTGTAGATCACCTCTACGAATGTCGGTAAAGACCATATTATGATTATCTCTACGAAACACTTGGCAATATACTTCGGTAAATCGAACATTGAAACCAAAGTCGGCTAGTCTTGTTGGTGCAATATCTGCCTACCTTGAGTTTTGGAAATTGTTGACAGAAATAGGTATGGACTAATGTGTTTGCTAGTGCACACAGAGAGAAAAGTCCATACACAACCGAATAGAATGTTGTCTCCGGTGCTGAGTTCGAGGAACTTCACCGAAGCATATCTATGCTGGAGAGAAGAACGAGCTACATCTGATGAAGAGATAGAGTCAAGAAGATTAATGTGAAGAAATTGACCCCTTGGAAGATTTGCTGAGATAGCAAAGCTTTCTGCCTCGATACCACGGTCCAAAGAAATTGACTGCTGCGATTGAAGTCGAAGACAAAATGAAGACGTAGCATTCGTTGAGTTCTTCTTCTTTCAGTCTTTTGAGTCATAAGACCTCCGTACTATTAATAGGGGTATAGGTTCTCGTCGCTTAGATCAGTTGTGATGCTTAGCTACAACCTATGAAAGATGCGAGAGAAATCTTTTTGTGCTCCGAGTAAATACTTGCCAGCAAGAGACTGTGTTCTTCTTTGCTGCGAGAGATTTGCCTCGGATCGAGGAGTTAGAATTTCTGAAAGCACAAGTGCTCCATGGGTGATTTTGGTAATTAATGTCAACATATCTCTTGTTGGACTAATATCTTCATCTAGTATATTTCAGATAAGTTCAACAATGGTGTGGCATGGGCAAGAGGATGTGGAACCCCTTCAAGATGTTAAGGACAAAGATTGGCAAAAGCTCAAGACTCTACATTTCTATTTTTAGTGATCCAAGATCACATTGAGTCCATAGGAAAAGCCAATACTATTAAAAGGGGATGAGGTGTTGCTTAATGGTCTACTTGCTCAAAGTGATTAGTGATATGTTCCAAAACCCTCAACCACTTTCTCAATTTCAAATATGTCCAAAACCTGAAGTCAAACTCGGCCCCACCGATTTGATCTATCCGGCGCCACCGAGTTCCTTTGACATAGCCAGTGCCAGAAACCCTAATCAATTCGGTCTCACTGATAGGGATCTCAGTCTCACCGAGATGACAATGCAAACTCTCTATTTCCCTTCGTAACATTTCGGTCTTACCGAAATGAGCGACCGGTCCCACCGAGTTTGCCTGACCAACTCTCTGTTTGCTCATTGCTGAAATCGGTCTCACCGAGTTCATGCAATCAGTCACACACGAGATGAGGTTTAGCACATCAGTCCCACCGAGTTGATCATGTCGGTCCCACTGAGAATCCTAACATTCACATTTTGAACTGAATCGGTCTCACCGAGTTCTCCTATTCAGTCTGACCGAGTTGGGTCAATTGTGTGCAACTATTAGATTTTGTGTGGAGGCTATATATACCCCTCCACCCCTTCTCTATTCAAGAGAGAGCCACTAGAACGTGCCTACACTTCCACTACTCATTTTCTGAGAGAGAACCACCTACTCATGTGTTGAGACCAATACATTCCAATCCAACCACAAGAATCTTGATCTCTAGCCTTCCCCAAGTTGCTTTCCACTCAAATCATTTTTCCACCATAGCCAAATCTGCGAGAGAGAGAGAGAGAGTTGAGTGTTGGGGAGACTATCATTTGAAGCACAAGAGCAAGGAGTTCATCATCATCACACCATCTATTACCTTTGGGAGAGTGGTGTCTCCTAGATTGGTTAGGTGTCACTTGGGAGCCTTTGACAAGATTGTGGAGTTGAACCAAGGATTTTGTAAGGGCAAGGAGATCGCCTACTTCGTGAAGATCTACCCAAGTGAGGCAAGTCCTTCATGGGCGATGGCCATGGTGGGATGGACAAGGTTGCTTCTTCGTGGACCCTTCATGGGTGGAGCCCTCCATGGACTCGTGCAACCGTTACCCTTCGTGGGTTGAAGTCTCCACTACCGTGGACGTACGATAGCAACACCTATTAGAACCACGCCAAAAATCTCTATGTCTTCATTGCGTTTGCACACTGCAATCCCATCCCTTTACTTTCTTGCAAATTGCATGCTTTACTCTTTCCGATGCTCATACTCTTGTCATGCTTGCTTGAAATGTATTGTGAAAGCTTAAACTTGTGCTAAAACTCCACCTCAACTTAAAGAACTTAAAAACTGCTACTTTTCTTTGTTGAGGGTCTAATCAACCCCCCTCTAGACACCTCTTCTCTATACTTTCAATTTCTTGCCCAGTAAGGAATGTTACCGTTGAGCTCAAATCCGACTATTGGGATTGTGTTGCTTGGCTATTGGCTGAGGCTGGTGTCCAATTTGGTCATTTCCCATCTGGGAAGGCTGCGTCTATAAATAGCCACCTCACTCCAACATTATCAGTTGGCTGCTTCGCCTGAGATTTCTGAGAAGATTGATTTGAGCAAACCCTCTCTGAGTCATTTGAGTTTAAGATCCACCGACAGAAAACCAAGAGCCCAAACTTAGACAGTGGTTTAACATCACAATAGTTCTGAGTGAGAGTTCTTGTACATGTTACTCTTGAGAGCTGCACACTCTCTAGACGGATAGGTTTGGCTTCAAGTGATGAAGAGTCGTTGTCTTCACCGAGCTTGATCTTCAACAACCAAGAGTGATTGTGGTTCATGAAGGTCGACCGAAGGTTTGGAGATCGCTGACAAGGATCTACCATGAGTGAAATCAACCTGCGTCTGTTCAACTCTGTGTTGAAGGAGAATAGGGTGAAGAGAGTTTATCTTTCGTGTTAAGTCACAACCCCTCCAACCAGATGTAGCCCTTTGGTAAAAGGGTGAACTAGTCTACCAAATCTCCTATCGCCATCAAGCACCACTGGTTATATCTACTCTACTGCAATTCATTCAGTAGTTTTTCATTCGTGCTTAGTGCCACTAGATTCTCTAATCATTATTCTTCCGTATTATCCATCGTGTGTTGTAGTATCAAATCATCTCATTATCTTCATCCATATTCCTACATTTTAAGTTTGTATACTTGTTATATTGTGTAACTCTGCTCTCACATTTCCTTCAGTATTCGTAATGTTTTGTTTCATTTTGTTACACTTGTTTGCTTGTTGCATAACTCTCATCGTAGTTAAACCTATTATCAACCAAGCTCACTCTATTGTAAATGCATTTCTCGACGAATATGCTTCTGACGAAGAAATCTGATTCAGTGCTTTTCTCTCCATACTCTATTCCGCTACGGTGTGTGGATTAAGTTTCAAAGCTTTCGAAAGAAAATTTGAATCTCCCATTCACCCCCCTTTGGTCGATATACTCTCGGTCCTAACAATTTGTATCAAAGCGGGTACTCCCTGTCTCTATTTATTAAAGGTCTAACATCCTTGGAGTTTTGAGTATGTCACTTGCAGGTAGATCCTTGCACTCTGAAAAGTTTCCTATCTTCGATGGAAATGACTATCTGTACTAGAAAGAACAAATGAGAATCAGAATTCAAGCTGTCAACTATGATTTGTGGCAGATTGTGAAAGAAGGATACACCATTCAGCAATAAGACAATTTGTCCTTCGATGACAAGGAAAATCTGCGGTTGGATGCTCAAGAAAAAGATATCACATGTGGAAGTCTATCAAAAGACAATTTCCTTCGGTTCCATAGGCTCAACACCGCGAAGCAAATGTGGTATGCTCTTAACAGTGCTCATGTAGATCTCGTTGCCCGATCTGATCCTCACATCAAGATGCTTCGGGCCATGTTCACTGGATTTAGAAGTCTGCACAAGGAAAGTGTTATGGAACTCACTGATTGATTGACAACCATTGTTGAAAGACTACATCAGCTAGGGGTAACTGATATCACTGATAAAGATGTAGTCAACAAGCTTCTAAGTGCTCTTGATGAATCCTTTGATCTCACTGTGTCTGAAATCAAACAAAGACCTGATGTGATGGCCTGGCTTATTAGGGATGATAGACTACTCATATCAATAAGGAATTCCTTCTTTTCCGGGTGCCCATTCGGACAGAACTCCAAAGTTAACCGTGCTCAGCTTGGAGTAGTGTTAGGATGGGTGACCGACCGAGAAGTTGCTCCCGGGTGCGCACGAGTGAGGACAAAGTGCGCAAAAAAGACTAGTATTGATCTGTGGGGCCAGTCTAGATCCCGCTAGGAGTAACGACCACCGGCGGGTGTGTCCGGGGCGTTACAAGTTGGTATCAGAGCCGACCCTTGCGGTTACATGGATGTTTGCGGACAGGTGCACGGTCATATTGTTCATGACGTTTGTGACCCGTCGTGGCACACGACATGGTACATGTACCGGACTGGATGCACAGACGTATGTGCCAAGAGGGAACGTTCCTGTGGCCCGACGAGGATGTCGGTTCCTCTGAGTGGGGGTGTATGTGATGGCCTGGCTTATTAGGGATGATAGACTACTCATATCAATAAGGAATTCCTTCTTTTCTGGGAGCCCATTCGGATAGAACTCCAAAGTTAAGCATGCTCAGCTTGGAGTAGTGTCAGGATGGGCGACCGACCGGGAAGTTGCTCCCGGGTGCACACGAGTGAGGACAAAGTGCATAGAAAAGACTAGTATTGATCTGTGGGGCCAGTCTAGATCCCGCCAGGAGTAACGACCACCAGCGGGTGTGTCCGGGGTGTTACAAGTTGGTATCAGAGCCGACCCTCACAGTTACACGGATGGTTGCGGACAGGTGTGTGGTGATGTTGTTCATGACGTTTGTGACCCGTCGTGGCACACGACATGGCACATGTACTGGACTGGAAGCACAGACGTATGTGCCAAGAGGGAACGTTCCTGTGGCCCGACGAGGACGTCGGTTCCTCTGAGTGGGGGTGTATGTGATGTCCTGGCTTATTAGGGATGATAGACTACTCATATCAATAAGGAATTCCTTCTTTTCCAGGTGCCCATTCGGACAGAACTCCAAAGTTAACTGTGCTCAGCTTGGAGTAGTGTCAGGATGGGTGACCGACCGGGAAGTTGCTCTCGGGTGCGCACGAGTGAGGACAAAGTGCGTAGAAAAGACTAGTATTGATCTGTGGGGCCAGTCTAGATCCCGCCAGGAGTAACAACCACCGGCGGGTGTGTCCAGGGCGTTACAAGTTGGTATCAGAGCCGACCCTCGCGGTTACACGGATGTTTGCGGACAGGTGCGCGGTCATGTTGTTCATGATGTTTGTCACCCGTCGTGGCACACGACATGGTACATGTACCGGACTGGATGCACAGACGTATGTGCCAAGAGGGAATGTTCCTGTGGCCCGACGAGGATGTCGGTTCCTCTGAGTGGGGGTGTATGTGATGGCCTGGCTTATTAGGGATGATAGACTACTCATATCAATAAGGAATTCCTTCTTTTCCAGGTGCCTATGCGGACAGAACTCCAAAGTTAACCATGCTCAGCTTGGAGTAGTGTCAGGATGGGTGACCGACCGGGAAGTTGCTCCAGGGTGCGCACGAGTGAGGACAAAGTGCATAGAAAAGACTAGTATTGATCTGTGGGGCCAGTCTAGATCCTGCCAGGAGTAACGACCACCGGCGGGTGTGTCCGGGGCGTTACAAGTTTAGCATAGATTGCCACTATGCCCACATCACTCCCCTCCCGATGACTAGGTTGGGCATCGCGACGAAGAAGAATATGGTGAGTGTTGAGCCAAAGGAGCCCCCAGTCCTGAGGGCGTTGTCAGCCTCTAGTCGCGGCAGTGGCGGGCGCCAAAGTGCATCGGGCCGGCCCGGTGTAGCCCCGAGCTCTCAGGTGACACCATGCCAGAGCACTCGAGCGGTCGACCTTCTCCTGGAGCCTCGCCAACGCTGCCTAGGGCAGAGGGGCCCAGGAGGCGACACCCCCTGTTGCGGCGGAAACAGCCCCTGCGCAAGTGGAGGAGGCGATCCTTTTTCCCCTTGCGATGGAGCGCGCCCCCCTGCAAGCCAGCAGGCCGTGAAGCCATCCGCCCTTGTCATGCCTGAAGGGAGCTCAGCGACTCCGGTGCCCCAATTGGTCCATGCTACCGCTTCCTTGGCGGTGGCGTCGGTTAACGCGCCAGTGCCGCCGCCTCCCCAGGCCCTCGCGCTAGCGGACTACGACCCCTCATTAGGCCTGGCACCCTAGACGAAGCCTACATCACGCTCGGCCTACCCGGGGCCAACCTCTAAGACGCCAACAGGTGCATTGTGAGGGAGCGCCTAGGGCTTGTCTTAGGGTGGCTCCAGGCCGATACGTCCGCCAAGACAGCCTAGGGCCTAGCCGAAGCCGCCACTGCGCATGGTAGGAAGGAGGCGGCCGAGGCTAGGAAGGCTCGCGACACGACACTGGCCAGCGCAGCATCCACTGAGGAGCGCTACAACGAGGCGGAGGCCAAGCTGCAAACTCTCCAAGAGGAGCAAGGCGCGCATGCCCGACGGCTCCAAAAGTGACAGGAGGACCTCTAAGCCTGTGAGGTGAAGCTTGCCGATCACGACTCCGAGCTGACCAAGGTGACTGTTGACTAGGCCGCAGAGCACGATCGCCTGGCCAAGCTGAAGAAGGAGGTGGCCGAAGCCCAAGCATCCAATGTCTAGCGTGTCTCTGAGGCGACAGCCCAGCAGGAGGCCAAGGAGAAGATCCTCGCTGCCGCCGAGAAAAAGGCGGCCGGGGAAGACGAAACCTTCCCCTCCCTCGAGTTCAGGTCTGTCGAGACGCTACACTCCATCTACAGGGGAGGATACATGGAGCTGCTGGCGACCCCTGAAGACGGTCTTGCAGGGCTCTCCTCCAAGCTTGTCAAAGAGCTTGAGGGCGCTGCCGCTGAAGTGGATTTTATCTTGGAGGAGGAGTGTCGCACGCTCTTCACCATAGCCGCGTCACACGTCTTCAGCCAGGTCTACCTCTAGGACCCGGGCTTCAACTTCGACGCGGTGATCCACCCGGTTGCTCCTGAGTCCGGTGCTGCTACTGCGAAGGTTGTGAAGGATCGCGTGGATTCCCTACTAAAGAGGTTCCTCTGCATCCCCGACACTGAGCCCATGACGGTGGAGGCAGCGGTGATGACGATGGCAGCAGCGATGTCAATGATGAGCTCCCTGTGATCGGGACTGGCAATGGCGATGCCCAAGGTGATGGTGGCGCTTCCTCCTAGTTTTATCCAGCAACATTAACCATGCCTCATGGAGGCGTAAAACTTCTATCTGAATTTGTGGAACACTTTGTGCTTGTAATAACTGTTAGGACTCCACGATTTTCCTATTCGTGCTTGGTTTCTTTCTTGCTTGCTTTTGCGCTCTGCGTCGGCAGGGCCCAGCCCCGTGCATACCTCGATCGCCGTTGGGTCGTCTGGATCGCCAGGATGACACCAAGGGCGAGGGGCTACCTGACTAGTGAGGCCCCTGAGTCGCGATGCTCAGGGGTCCCCCATGACCTATGAGCAACCCTCATGAAGGAAACATGGGTAGCGACGAAGTTCATCTGGAGCCCTCCAAACCATTCCCCATTAGCTTTCACCTGGGAGGGGCGCGAGAAGACCAGGTACAAAAGGACACGGTGAGGCGGCGTGCGCTAGGCTGGGCCTAGGCGTAGCTCCAATATCCAGCCCCCTTGTGTGCACATTCCAGGGGAATGACGCGTGATAGGGTTGTGAGGCCATCCTAAGGTTGATGCAGCGCCTAGGGTGCCCTCAGTTGTTTATCCACCAGTACGGAGCATGTGGATTCCACTTGGGCGTGGGCATAGCTGTTGTGCAACTGTGTCGTCCCCCAGCGCGGAGCATGGGGCTTCCACTTGGACGTGGGTGGCAGTCCCCACGATGAAGACTCCGGGGCATATACATCCCCATTCGTACACGTGGCTAGCATGACAAAACTGGAGGAGGTGTATTTGGGCACTCTTGAGCTAGGGCAGGACTCACGAGGCCCTATCTAGAGGCGGGTTGTGCCTGAATCTTCTAGCGCGGGGCGCGCTTATGAAACCTGTGTGGTGGGGCAACCTGCACCGAATGAATCTCCGGAGGCCATCGCATGAGAAGGCTGAACACTAAAGACCGCAGGAGGTGATGTGAACGGGGCCTGCCCGCCAAACAGAGCTCATCCATTGGATTTATCGATGTTGCAGGGACGGACCCGAGCACAGACATCGTGCCCAATATTCTCAAGCAATAATCCCATCGAAAGACACCCAACGCATGGTTCTTGCAATGGTGAAGCGTTGAACTACGGTTGTATGAAACAGGCTGCACACCCTTACTCATCTTCTTGCGATTAGCTCATGCGAGAACAAGGCACCAAGGACCCCAAGTGGTGACGCGCAAGGGAGCTAGCCCGTGGGACAGAGCTCGGTCGCTTGGGTTTGCCAACGCTGCAGTGATGGACCCGAGCACACACGCTGTGCCAGTCCTTAATGATGAGGCAGTCGTGGGAAGGTTTGTGAGGGTGCAACGACTTTCATGGTGGCGAGGCACTGGACATGCATGCTAAAATACTTAGGGAATTCATAAAAAGGCAGAGCCAGTTCTGATACATGCACAAAATGATACGATTGTGGGGGCGGGCCCTAACTGTCTGAGGATAATGGAACCCGAGGGGCGCCCTTAATCTGAACAAATAAAGAAGTTACATGTCACCATTGCAATAGAAGCGTCGGGATAGCTGAAGTAGCGTGCCGCGGAGGCTGCACCTCATGAGTTGGACGACTCCGGTGGCCTGATAAGCTCGCGAGGCCCGTCGGGCTCGCGAGGGTCCGGAACCTCCTTTGACATGACCGCTTCACGCTTGGCACTTGGCCTCGTGAGACGGCATAGCATGTTGCGTGAAGCACTGGTACGAGGTGCCCACATTCTGCAGGCCAAACGGCATCCATGCATAGTTGTAGGGATAGCCCCCACTCCGGCTGACGCCGGACGGCTAGACAAGGTCCTGCGAAGAGGCCCTCTTAAGGCCCAGGATGTTGACGCAGGCGCGTAGTTTGCTGCTCATGTCGAGGGTTGCAGTCGCACTAGGAGGCAGTGCGGGCCAACGATCGCCACACATGTCACTTGCCCCTGAATCTCCTCGATCGCCTTGGTGATGAACTCTCGCGCACGTGGCGCCTCACGCCGTTGGTGCCCGAGAACCTCCCTCTTCGCACTCGCCTGGTCAGAGGCTTTCCAGACAGAAGCCCCCAAGCTCATCCTGAGGGAAGTGCCGGGTGCTCCTTCGTATGCAGGACGAAGGGGCGCCCCAGCAGCGGCGTTGAGCTGGAGGCACCATCGGCACACGCTCCAGCCTCTTGGCGACTCTCTGGGAGAAGATGCTTCTTCTTCTTAGGGGTGGCCTCGGGAGGCAGGACGGCACCCTCATCGTCCGAGTTTTCGGTCGCCGCAGCCTGGTAAGCGCGCTCGAGAGAGCAAACCGCATCCTTCTCATCGCAGGAGACCGTGATGACACTGGTGCACCCTGACATCTTGAGGACATTGTAGGCATGGTAGGTTGCTGCCATGAACTTGGAGAGGGCAGAATACCAAAGGATGGCATTGTACACGAGGCCAATGTGGACGATGTTAAATTCGGTGAGCTCAGTTTGGTAGTTGTCACGCATGCCGAAGGTGACGGGGAGGCATATCTGCCCCAGAGGTATGGTGGAGTCGTTGGTCACTCCTGAGAAGGGCTTGGTAGGTCTCAAATGTCTTGATAGAGAGAACATTGAGCCCCACGCCTCCATCAATGAGGGTCTTGGTGTCGAGAACGTTGCTGATGGTGGGCGTACAGAGCATGGAAAGCGCACCTAAGGCGGCTGAGCACTTGAGGTGATCCTTGGAGTCGAAGGTGATGGTGCACCGCGGCCACTTGAGGGGATGCACGGTCTCAAGCCTCGGGTGGTCCGCCTTTACTTCGCGATCGAACTGCTTGAAGATGCAATGTGAGGCTGGGGCCTGAGCGCCACCCAGGATGCAGGCGATCGCACGAGGTTCTTGGAAGCCCCCAGCCCCATCATCCTACCGGTTGTCATCGTTCCTCCTTGGTGGTGGCGGCATCGGAGGCAGGCCGACATTGCCTTGAGGACGGGCCTCATGATGTTGGTCGCGCAAGGGTCCATCTCGAGGCTCCTCACGCCAGTGGTCCTTGTGAGGATGGTCACGCCAGCCCTGACGAGGGTCATGACTATTGTAGCGGCCTCCGTCGTGGCATGCCCCATGGTCGTAGCCACGACCACTGCGCTTGGGGCGGCGGTCTTGTCCTACGCCTTCGGGGTCTTCAGGCAAACGTTCGTGAAGCGTTGCATATACATGTGCAAGGTCTTGCCCCGCTGCTCCTTCATGCACCGCAGGTCACCCACTCCAGGAGCACAGTCACGGGTGCCCTGGAAGTTGGCGATGAAATGCTCATGATGCTCGTCCCAGGAGGAGATCAATCCTTCTGAGAGGTGCAGGAGCCAGGAGTGCGCGCCATCCTTAAGAGCCATGGGGAACTAGTTCGCCATGACCTTCTCATCACCATTCGCCGCCTCGATGCTCAGCGAGTAGAGGTGGAGGAACTCTGCAGGGCCGGGGGTGCCATCATAGCATGGAGGCAGGTCTGGCTTGAATTTGCGAGGCTAGATGACGCGGTGTAGCTCCGGAGTGAAGGTGCAACAACCCGCCGCACTCATGGGTGGAGGCCGCATTGGTGGAGCTCGATCTTGGCATCCACGCACCACAACCTCTAGCGGCGCATGGTCTTGATGCTGCGCCGGTGGCGTAGGTAGCGCCCGCGCGTCACCTTGTAGCCGCTGCACCACCTGACAGCTTGCTTCATCACGCACTGGTGCCCCACGCGACGGGTCACGTGGCAGCGCATCATGCCTGGCTCGTTGTCCGCACCACACAAAGGAGGAGGAGGAGTGTCGTGTGCCATCTCGCCTGCCTGGGAAGGCGGGGGAAGGATTGAATGGGACGGTGCAGGGGCTTCGCTGGCGGTGTTTACGAGCTTGGCAATGCGGCCAAGACAGTTGTCTTAGCAGTCATTGGCGGGACGGTAGTGCAGTAGCTCGTGCGCCATGAGCAGCGCAGCCTGCATGTTCATGGGCCCACGGCGAATCTAGGAGTACGACACCGTGGCTGGAGTGGGTGACGGTGTGGCGGCACGGCCATCGCGCTGCATGAAAGGAGGCATCGACGAATCCTGCTGCTCGTGAGCAGCAGGGTCAGTGGCAGCATTAGCCACGGGAGATTCAGAGTGGAGGGGATCGCCGCTGCGCACGGGCGCCATCTGGGTGACATGAGCGGCCCGGCGCTCGGCACGGACACGGCATGCGTCGAACATGGTAGCGACGAAGTAGAGGCGGAAGAAGAACTTCGACACACCCTACCTGGCATGCCAAATGTTGGATTTAGGGCTCCGCAAACCCAAGACAGTTCGAACTCTGTGGCGTGTGCAAAGATCTCAACCACTCAAGTCCCAAGATTGTCGCCCTACAGCCTAGCCTCGTCGGGTGCACGCTCGAGAGGGGAAGAAGATGAACATGTCAGTTTACCCAGGTTCGGGCCACCTTGCAGTGTAAAACCCTAGACCTTCTTTGTGGTGGATTGGCCTCATGAGGGGCTAAATATGAACCAGTACAGAGGATGAGCAGCCTCGCAAGGGCTATGGTGGTGAGGGTGGAACGGATCTGATCCGGGATTCAATCCCTCTCTACGGTGGTGGGTAACCTATATTTATAGTGGCCTCGGTCCTCTTCCCTCAAAACTTACGCGGGAAGGGATCCTGACGAAAGGTGGTCTTTGCCTGCAAAACTTCTAGTCGTGACACAGCGATGGGCTCGGTGATGACATCCGTGCTGCCGAGCTCGTGGTCTTGGTCTTATAGCACCGGAATGGAAACATTTGGGGGATTCCTCGGGAACCCGCGCCCGTCCTTCCTCCCTTAGCACCAAAAGGGAAATTGCCTCCTCTACGCTCGCCTGGACATGGTCGTCATGGCTCACATCATGGCTCATGTCACATGAGGCTGGGTACCTGCATAGAAACCTGGGACGTATCAGGCCATCGAGGGAGCCTGCGGGCCAGGCCGACGCGTGGTGCTTGATGGGACATGGGTGTCTCTGCTTCCCCACGCCACCTCGGCAACTGCCCAGGCTGACAAAAGACTGGTGTCCGCTACCGAGCCATCATTGCCTACTCTACGCCTGGCTCTAGATCCCCTTTCTTCTAGCCGAGAGCATCTCTAGATTCGGCCTCATTATTTCTTCCCTCTCCACCTCTTCCTCCAATATCTTGCAAAGGCGTCTGGGAAGGCGAAGCCTGCCATGCTGGCCGTGATCTCCTCCTCATCTCCTACTCAGCCCTCGGTACGTCCTTCGTCACTGAGGAGAAGCACCTCGCCGTTGCGCTCCCGCTGACAGCGAGAAACGACAACGAGTGGAAGGAGACCATCCTCCTGGTGGGTTCTGCCGAGCAGATGACCTTGGCATGGACAATTTATCCCTTCTTCCTCCAGAGCGTCTTTGCGGGGCTCGTCCCACCTTTCTCCGGGTTCTTCACCGCCATCCTCGACCACTACCAGGTCCAGGCTCTGCATTTTAGCCCAACTCCATCCTCCTCCTGTCCATCTTTGCCTTTTACTGTGAGGCGTTCGTGGGCGTGAGGCCCTCTGTTGCGCTCCTCCGGCAATTTTTCTACCTGCGGCTGCATGATCCAACCCAGCGCTCCGGCTACGTATCCTTCGTTGCGGTCCACAAGGGCAACGTGCTCATGAGGGCCGGGAAGAAGGTGGAGAACTTCCGGCGTTGGTGGGTCTTCATGGATGCCAAGGGCCTCAACTTGCTTCTAGAATTACCAACCCAGCTAGTGGAGAAGCTTGATAGGTGGGGTCACGAGAAGCTCTCTGACCCCCGGGCGGCGCCGTTCCTGAGGAAGATGATCGCAGACATGGATGTCGGGGTGCTGACGGGCGTCATGCTTGTCAAGGAGTTCCTGACATAGCGCCTGGCCCTGCTCCTAGTGCACACGCGCCCCATGTGGGAGTTCAAGGGCACAGAGGACAACATCTGACCGTGCCCGGGGAACTTGATGGGCGAGGAGCTGGACAAGGCCTTGAACATCCTGATCAAGGGGGAGCCGGGCAACCTCCCGGGGGCCTACATCTCGTCGTACCGCTGTGCCGACAGGACAGCGCTGGTCGCCGCCATGAGTGTCTTCAACGAGCTGGGGCTCGTGCCGCCAGAACTCCCCAAATCCCCAGTGCTCGTGTCTTCTAGTGACAACATTGGCAAAGAGGGCAAGGAAGACTCGGAGGCGACCGTGGACGATGTGGCGGAGATCTCTCCCCTGTCCCAGAGCGAGCCCCTCTATGGCCTCACAAATGATGATGACGCCGTCGAGGCCCCAGTCGTGGAATCCCCACGCTCAACCGGGGTCCTGACGAGGTCCAAGGCCACTCCCTCGGCCATGCGGAGGCCATACCGAGCGACCCTGATGTCGGTGTCAAAACCGGCAGATCTCGGGTAGGGGGTCCCAAACTATGCGTCTAGGATCGATGGTAACAGGAGACGGGGGACACAATGTTTACCCAGGTTCGGGCCCTCTCTATGGAGGTAATACCCTACGTCCTGCTTGATTGATATTGATGAATATGGGTGTTACAAGAGTTAATCTACCACGAGATCGTAATGGCTAAACCCTAGGAGTCTAACCTGTATGACTATGGTAATGAATGTACCCTTTCCGGACTAACCCCTCCGGTTTATATAGACACCGGGGGATCTAGGGTTTATATAGAGTCGGTTACATAAGAAGGAATCTTCATAGTCAGTCACCAAGCTTGCCTTCCACGCCAAGGAGAGTCCAATCCGGACACATGTGTAGTCTTCGTCTTCGGTCTTCATGTCTTCACATCCCATCAGTCCGGCCCATGGATAACAGGCCGGACATCCGAGGACCCCTTAGTCCAGGACTCCCTCAGTAGCCCCTGAGCCTGGCTTCAATGACGAGGCGTTCGGCGCGCAGATTATCTTCGGCATTGCAAGGTGGGTTCCCTCTTCCGAACTCCTAGTTGATCTTCAGATATAATGATTGTATCCGGAATTGTATGCACAACCATAGAGGATATAGTATTTCATGGGTTCAATCCACCGACCACTTTTTGGTAATATGACACCACGCCTGCCCGGCCTTTGCCTGTGAACCATTTTAGGCGGCCCGTCGCCCCACGTCCCAGGACGTGGCATTATTGGCGTATTTTATCCAAACGGAGATAGTGCCTCCCTTTTTAAGGGATTCCTGTCGACCCGAACGTGGGTAACCCAACCATCGCTTGGGTACAACTCCTTGGAAACAAGCAAGTTTTTGAGGCCCGAGAGGGACGTTTGATATTTGTAGCCTTTATATAGGGGTACAAACCCGTCTTTTTCTTCCACGCTTGCCTCTTCCTCAACTCCTGCTACACCGAGCTCCAACTCTCGGGCTTCAGTCGCCACCAACCCCAATCATGTCTGGATCTAGCCGTCAAGGCCAGTGGGTAGCCTCTTCTATCACGGGGGAAGACATTGCAAAGCTTTGGGCAGCGCGGTACCTGACCACTGAAATCCATCACCGGCTTCCCGCCGAGGGGCAGGTCATTCCCACCCCCAGATCTGGCGAGAGGGTCGTGTTCGTGTCCCACTTCCTCCGCGTGTTGGGGTTTGCACTTAACCCCTTCGTCTGAGGACTCATTTATTATTACGGGCTAGACTTCCACAATTTGGCCTCAGACTCTATTCTTCTTATCTTGATTTTTATCATCACGTGTGAAGCCCTCCTCCGAACTCCTCCGCACTTCGGCTTGTGGATCAAGACCGTCGATGTGAAGCCGCAAGTGGTAGAGGGCGAGCAGGCCGAGTGCGGCGGCAATGCAGTGAGCAAGCTTGCTAGCGCCATTTGGCTGAAAGGATCCTTCGCCAAATCTTCTGATATGTGGAAGCAGGGGTGGTTCTATATCACCGAGCCCCGCAGCTCCAAGTGGGCGACTGCGCCCGTATTTCGACCCAGCCCTCCAACTCAACTTGCATCGTGGATTAATAAGGGGCTAGATTAGGGATCCACGAATGATGTGCAAACTCTGCAAAGTCGCATCCGGAGCCTCATTGAGAGGGACATCGACATAGCCAGCGTCATTCATATAATGCTAGTTCGTCGGACCCTGCTATGCCAGCGACGGCCTCTCCGCCTATGGGAGTTCAATCCAGAAGGTCCGCGGACTCTTAAGAACTTCTTTGGCGCAACTCACGAAGGAACATGGAGATTAGTCTTCGGAAAACAAAGGCCATGTCCGGACACCGCCAGAGATGTCGGCCTAGACTGCAACCATCCGGACACCCCGGTAAGTACATGTTTACCGAATACCTTATAGTCAGATACCCAGTGGCAAGAAACCAACGGTATCATCCTTTTTCAGGGCTGGAGAAAGAAGGTGGAATTGATTAGGTGTCCGGCTCCCCTTCTCGAAGACTCAACTACTCCTGTGTTAACAAGGATGCTGGCCTCGGCGCCGTACCAGGCATCAGTAGGGGAGGGCGAGAAGACCCAAGATGACCTTGGTTCTGGAGGTAAGTCGGACACTGAGTCTGCAGAAATCAACCTTTCCTCGCCCGAAGACGGAGGCGGGAAAGGATCTAGTGTTCCTTCTCCAAACAGGAGGAAAAGGGTCGCCTCCAAAGATGGGGAGGGGTGGTCTTCCAAGAAGGGCAAGATGCCATCGTTGACCGGCTTGGGTTTGGAAGGTGACACCGTTGAGTAGCTCCAACAAGGGGACAAACCCTCGGCCAAACTGTAAGAAAATTCGGAGTACCTTGATAGCATCCTGTTCCGTTGCTGTCACCGTAACACATTCATGCATTTTTATAGGTCTGCACAGAGTTTTTCTGGGCGATCCTCTTGTTCGGGGAGTCTCCTTCCAGAGATGATGGAGAGCGAGACGCCTCCTCCAACCTCCTCGCCCAACAAGGCGGATGACGGTGAAGTGTCATCGCGGAGGGTCCCTTTAGAACAGGGGACAGAAGAGACGGTACCCGAAGGTGGGGCTCCGACCATCCGGGATTCCGGGGCTGATGGTAACAAGGGCCCCGGACTGTCCGGTTCACAGCCGACAACGATTTTGGAGACGGGCGAGCATATTCCTTCAAAGGATGACCGTGCTGTTGGAGCAGTTTCCGGAAGCCCGGAGACTCCAGATATATTGCGAGACATGTTGCGAAAAGCATCTGTCTTGGGGGAACAGCGTACCTTGATGGGTACAGTGATTGAGAAGATTTCGTCCGTGAAGAACGGATTAAATGAAACCTTCATGAGCCTACTGAAGGGCTTCAAGGTTTGTAACATAATGTTTTCAGCTATGTTTCATTTGCGAAGATACGCCTGTGTATAGGTAGTAGCCCCTTATACTCGGGTTGGCTTCCACTGGGAAGCAAAATGGAGGATCGAAAAAGGATCGCTTGAGGACTAACCTGATGAACCTTGAACGTAGGCTGCTTCCCCTTTGGCCACTTCCTGGACTATGGAAATTCCTGATTTGCAGGGGAAGCTTGATGTGGCAGGGGAGGATCTTGCTTTAATCAATATGAATCTTGACGAGTCGCAAGGTATGTATTCGGGGCAACCCTCATACATTTTTTTGGTATAAGCGTGATGCTGAAATTTGGCTGCAGATGGTGCTGCCGCTATTGAAGTTCTTCGAGCGGAGCTGGCCCGGGCCAAGGAGCAGGCCCGATTTAGCAATGTTGCTGCCAAAAAGGCATCGGCTGAACTAGAAGTTGAACGAGCTGTATGGCACCAAGATGAGGAGAAGATATCCACGATGACCCTTGAGCTGGAGAATGCTACCGGCCGCTATGAATTTCTGGAGAAGGAGAGTGAAGCCTTAATGGCTGATTTGGAGAAGGCCTTGCAAGAGGCAAGAGGAGCGCGGTCAGAATGCAGAGCGGCCCGTGAGGAGGTTCGACAGGCGAGGGAGATTGTGGCTGGAAAGCCCTTTCTGCTGCAAACTAAGTTCGGCGACCCGAACTATGTCCAGCTCAACCAAGTATGGAGTTCTCCGGACAAGTTGTTGGATTTGCCGAAGAGTTCTGGCGATGCGGCGCAGTATTACCAAGCGCGACATAGATATACAACGGAGAAGCTTTTTTGGTCGCAGGTTGGCGCATCAAAGCGCCCCTTGTTGCTTAATGAACAGATGTCCCAATGGGCCGAACTTCATAGGATGTCCGGTGCTACGATGAAGGACGTCGTAGTCCGGCTGTGGCCAACCGAGCCTGTTCCGAACAACTATTTCGGTTTAGTGCAAAGGCTTGTTGATGCGGTGCCACGTATCGACACTGTGAAGCGGTCAACGTGCATTGAGGGTGCACGGATGGCTTTCGCCTGAGTCAAGACGTTCTGGGGGAAGATGAAAGCCATCGATGTTGCGACGAAGGGTCCACCCAGAGGCAAGGACCTTCCGTGACCGGAACATTATTTTGAGGACGTCCTAGAGGCAGCTCGCTTTGTAGAGGGTCATTTCTCGAAAGACATAATGTTCGAGTGAAAATTGTAAACGACAATTTTATAGTTAATCTATTTATGTTTTTTGCTTGAAAGCTTGAATTCCTCCTGGGCGGCCGTTTTGATGTAGTCTGAAAGTTTTCCAGTCGTCGGCTTCAGCCCCCTCGTAGGAAGTACGGGGGTGTTCGGAAAAGCACTTAATCACTCTTTATCCAATGTCTTGTTCCATGAAGGAGGTGATAATGCGACGAACCAGGCAATCGGACTATAAGGCATTAACACTTTCACTTAGCCATAGGAGTTTTATGGTGGGGCTACAACATAGTCCCTGGTATGTATGCGGCGTATGGTGCCTTACATGTTTGATCTAAAAAAGATCCCTCGTGTGACGCAGAGAATCGCTAAAGATTCTGATAAGTCGTCAAGTGGTTGACTAGGTCACGCCGCATCATGACAATCAGTTTTCGGCTTTCTCTACCGAGGTGCTCGTCCGGTTTAGACCAGGGCACAATCGCAGTAGTTCTCCCTTTACTACCCTAGCCGATAGAGCGGAACATAGGGTAGCAAGCATAGGAGCCGGGCAACCCAACTATTGACCCAAGACAATGATTCGTAGCTGATGCATATAAGGCCAAACTTGCAACGCCGAAGTATGCTATAGAGTTGTTCAGACTTTTACTGGCAGCTCATTTGTTCCCACACTGAGCCCCTGGCAGATTAGGCCAAGGTATTTCTGTGAAATAACCATAGGAGCCATATTTCTCGAGAAAACCATACGGATGATTAGTTTGGATATTGCTTACTGCTAACTAAGCGATATGCCAATGATTACTTATGATTATATAAAAGCCATCCCCTCGGCTATTTGACATGCTCGGGTTTGGAGGCAGAGGAACAAGCATAGTACAGGCTCGAAAAATGGGGAGTTCGGTGTACAAAAAGTTATTTTGGACCTCCTGTCGCACGTCTGCGCCGCTAGTCCTCGGTGGGGATTCCTTGATCGACGTAGCCCCTTTAGGTGAGTGTACGGATCCGAACTCCGATAGAGCTAGTTTCCGATTTTTAAACTGTTCGTCACCTGTTTTTAAACAATATAGAAAGAGGAAATAAAAAATAAAATAAATAATTATATATAGAAAAAGTTACTGGAGTGCTCGCAGGTTTGTTTGTATTGTGCTTCCGCCGATGCCCATGGTATCTTGAGTGCGTAATGATGTATGCGCGGTACAAACTTTGTAGGTGTGCGGAGTGGGCGGCGGATGATGAAGCTATGTACCTAAGGTAGGGTCATAGGCCTGACCTAGACACCCTCCCCTAGGACACCATCTTAAAACCAGAAACATTCAAGGGATAGCGTCATCCACTCGACTACAAGTCGTTCCACTCGGAAGATTCAAGGTCACTTGACCGCAACAATTATCACTAGACGGCATAAGACCTAAAGTCACTCTGCACGGCAACGGTCGAACGTTTACTTCATAGACTTAATAGGCATTTATGTCACTTAATTGCTAGCGTTACCAGTAACGCCTCCTTCTTAATGTACTTTAAACCCTTTGTAACATGGGCCGGCTGGGGTCCTGACGCACTCTATATAAGCCACCCCCTCCATTGGCATAAGGGTTCGCACCCCGTGTAAACACACATACATAATCAAGTCGACCGCCTCCGGGCACCGAGACATAGGGATGTTACTTCCTCCGCGAAGGGCCTGAACTCGTAAAACTAGTGTGTACAACTTCGCCGTAGCTAGGATCTTGCCTCCTCATACCTACCCCCATTCTACTGTTAGTCTTAGATCCACGACAGTTGTCGCCCACCGTGGGGCAGGTGTCTTAGTGACTTTCTGGTGGAGTTGCAATTTTTCCGATTCTCATCATCATGGTTTCTGTCGGCGGACTGGTTGAGGGCCACGAGATCCATCTCGGCGCGCTTGTGTTGATCGCCGACGATTCTGCATGGCTCCTAGAATCTCCACTTGACGTCGAGGCACTTTCACGCGTGCGTCCGCGACGTCCTTCTCCGGCAACCGTCGACTCGGTATTGGTCGGTTCCTATGGTGTCCTCATCCCTCGCCACTCGCCGACACAAGTGTTCCGGTCGGTCACGGCTCTAGCGGTGGGTGAGGCACGCTGTGGCCCGCCAGTCGGCCACCTCACACGTCGCGGCGATCGAGCCCGACGAAACTCTCTACGTCCCGTTCGACCTGTCAACTGGCTCCATCGAAACCGCATCTGAATGGGACAGCAGCAATCCCGCGGCAGAAGTCTTGATGGTCGATGGACCACCCAGTCCTCCTGGCTTCCCCCGCAACGACGGTGGCGATGGTGGTGGCGATCCATCACGCGTCCATGAGGAGTACCGCCCCGAGCCCCTTTCTTCGCAACGGAGGGAAGAGCTTCGCCGCCGCAACATGGATGCATTTCACACTTCTATCGTTGGAGAAACCCCCGAGGCCCGGGCCTTGGAGGAAGTGCGCCTGGCCAACTTGGCTGAGCGCACTCGACTGGAGAACCTGCAGCATGCACTCGACGAGCGTGCTCGGCAGCGGATCCCTGAGTCCAATCGATGACAGCTTTTTCCGCCTCAAACTCAGGTATACCGTACTCCGCTCAAAAATCTCACAGCTGCAGCTCGAATAGCAGAGTCAATCCAGCCTTCCTAGTCGGAGGCAGGCAGAGGTTTGATGCAGATCCGGGCCTTGCTTCAAGCGGCTGGAGAATAGAATACAACAGTATCTCAGTCACGGAATAGGATTCACAGCAGGTCTGTGGTGGCAGACACGGTCCAGTCGGCTCACATCCCAAGATTGCCTCCGCGGCATGAAGGACATGGGCACCGTCAGGATCAGTACAGAAACCGCGAGCAGTATGATCATCGACTCGACCACGATGACCATCGTCGAGTGCCCACGCCTCCTCCGAGGAGTGGGTCATATGTGCCTCGGCGGCAAGATGACAGGCGCCCCCCACAGCGGCGAGCGAAGAGTACCAGTCGACCCAAGGGAGCCAGGCTTTGATGCGAGATCTATTCTCGTTCAAGGTCTGGTCGACAGGAACAGAGTGCATAGAGAAGGTCATGATAGAGATTATCCGACTGGCAGCAGGGTGCACGTCTCCGGTCCCGAGTGTTTCAGCAGAGCCATCAGGGCCGCAGTGATTCCTCCCAACTTCAGGTTGGTGACTAGAGTCAGCAAGTTCACCGGTGAGTCTAAGCCAGACAGTTGGCTTGAAGATTACCGAGTGTCTATGCAAATTGGTGGTGGTAATGATGAAGTGTCAATGAAGCACCTCCCTCTCATGTTGGAAGGCTCGACCAAGGAGTGGTTGAACCAGTTGGCGCCTGGTAGCATATACAGTTGGTAGGAACTTGCCAGAGTGTTTGCTAGAACCTTTGATGGTACTTGCAAGCGACCAACAGGGTTGACAGAATTGCAGTGTTGTGTACAGAAATCGAATGAAACCTTGAGGGACTATATCCAAAGATGGGTCATGTTACACCATACGGCGGAGAATGTGTCAGATCACCAAGCAATATGTGCCTTCAAGGAAGGCGTTAAGTATCGGGAGTTGAATCTGAAATTCGGTCGGACAGGAGATATGACTCTGACTCGGATGATGAAGATCGCCACCAAATACGCTAACGACGAAGAGGAAGACCGACTCCGGAGTGGCAAGCACAAAGCAGTCGCCCAGGACACCGGTGGAGGTACTTCCAATTGGAAACAGAAGTGTAAGGCTGAGCCAGTTGCTCCTGGTGAAGCCTTAGCTGTGGCTCAAGGGAAGTTCAAGGGGAAGCCCAAGGGGCTCTGGAATCCCAAGAAAGTGAAATATCAAGATGAAAATGATGTGTTGGATTTGCCGTGTCACATTCACGCCAAGAAAGATGAAGAGGGTAATTTGATTTATCCCAAGCACACCACTCGGCAATGTCGACTCCTGATCCAGCAATTCCTAGAGAAGCAACCCAAGGAGAAGGAAAAGGAGTCAGACAAGGATGAGGATAAGGAAGAGGATGATGATGGTTTTCCCAACGTCAACTCCATTCTGACGATTTTTGCTGATGTTGAGAGCAAAAGTCGATTGAAAGTTATCAACAGGGAAGTGAACATGGTTGCTCCGATAATGCCAACTTATTTGAAGTGGTACCGGACTGCCATCACATTCGACTAGTCTGACCATCCAGCACATATAGCCACCCCTGGGAGGCAAGCGTTGGTGGTCGACCCAGTTGTTGAAGGCACTCGACTGACTAAAGTGATGATGGATGGTGGTAGCGGCCTGAATATCCTTTATGCTGAAACCTTGAAGGGAATGGGGATTCCGATGTCCAAGCTCAACGAAAGTAATATGAGTTTCCATGGCGTTATACCCGGCAAGAAGGCTGAGTCACTCGACCAGATCACCCTTGATGTGGTTTTCGGTGATTCCAAGAATTACCGCAAAGAAAAGTTGACATTTGAAGTAGTGGATTTCAAGAGTGCTTATCATGCCATTCTGGGTAGGCCTGCCTATGCACGTTTCATGGCTCGACCGTGTTATGTGTACCTCAACTTGAAAATGCCTAGTCCCAGAGGAGTGATCACTATCACTGGCAATCGGCAGAAAGCAGAAGAGTGCTTACAGAAGGGCTCAAAAATTGCCGATGCACAAATGGCAGCAGTCGAAATGCAAGAATACCAGAAAAATGCAGATCCAAGTGATTTGCTGCGCTCCAAGAAGCCCGCCACTGATTCCACATTTCAGTCGTCCGGTGAAACCAAGCCAATTCATATTCACCCAACCGATCCTAATGCTGCTCCTACTCATATTTCAACTTCACTCGACAGCAAATAGGAAGAAGCGCTCACTCAGTTCCTCCATGAGAACTGGGACATCTTTGCATGGAAACCTTCTGACATGCCGGGTGTACCCAGGGGACTGGCTGAGCATCGTTTGCGAGTCGACCCGAAAGTGAAACCAGTCAAAGAACATCTTCGACGGTCCGCCGTACAAAAGAGAAACGCAATTGGTGAGGAAGTGGCTCGGCTCCTGGCAGCTGAGTTCATCCGCGAGATTTACCACTCCGAGTGGATCACCAATGTTGTTATGGTCCCCAAGAAGGATGACTCACTTCGCATGTGCATTGACTGCAAGCATATCAATCGGGCCTGCCCGAAAGATCATTTTCCTCTCCCCCGCATCGACCAAATTGTCTATTCGACTGCGGGGTGTGAGCGTTTGTCTTTCCTAGACGCCTATTCCGGGTACCATCAGATCCGACTATATGGACCCGATGAGATAAAAACAACTTTCATCATTCCATCCGGGTGCTTTTGTTATGTCACCATGCCATTTGGTCTCAAGAACGTTGGGGCCACATTCATGAGGATGATTCAGAAGTGTCTGCTCAGTCAAATCAGTCGGAATGTGGAAGCATACATGGATGACAATGTGGTCAAGTCGCATAAAGGTTCCGACCTGCTGACTGACCTTGCTGAAACCTTTGCCAACCTAAGAAGATATGATATCAAGCTTAACCCATCAAAGTGTACTTTCGGAGTTCCTGGCGGGAAGTTACTCGGCTTCCTCGTTTCTGAACGAGGGATCGACGCGAACCCAGAGAAAGTTGGGGCCATACTCCGGATGAAGCGCCCTGTGCGCGTGCATGATGTCCAGAAGCTTACTGGTTGTTTGGCCGCCTTGAGTTGATTCACTTCTCGCCTCCATGAAAAGGCATTGCCTCTTTACCGACTAATGAAGAAATCTAACAAGTTCGAGTGGACTCCTGAAGCTGATGCAGCGTTTGCAGATCTCAAAGCCCTGCTTTCCACCCAGCCGGTGCTCGCTGCCCCAATCAGCAAAGAGCCTTTACTGCTTTACATTGCAGCCACTGGACAAGTTGTCAGTACAGTACTCACGGTCGAGTGGGAAGAAGAAGGAAAAGCCTATAAAGTTCAGCGCCTAGTATACTATGTTTCTGAAGTTTTAACTCCATCCAAGCAAAGATATCCACATTATCAGAAGCTTGTTTATGAGATTTACATGACCACAAAGAAGGTTGCACATTATTTCTCTGATCACTCCATTACAGTCGTCAGCGACGCACCATTATCAGAAATTCTGAACAACAGAGATGCAACTGGTCGAGTGGCAAAATGGGCGATTGAACTCCTTCCCTTAGATATCAAGTTTGAGGCAAAGAAAGCTATCAAGTCCCAGACAATAGCAGATTTCCTCGCCGAGTGAATCGAACAGCAACTGTCGACTCAGATTCACTCGGACCACTGGACCATGTTCTTTGATGGATCTAAGATGCTGAATGGTTCTGGTGCTGGGGTGGTATTGGTATCCCCCCGAGGCGAAAAGCTCCGCTATGTTCTCCAAATTCATTTCGATTCCTCCAACAACGTAGCTGAATATGAGGCACTTTTGTAAGGTTTGCGTATGGCCATTTCACTTGGCGTCCGCCGCCTCATGGTCTACGGCGACTCAGATTTGGTGGTGAATCAAGTGATGAAGTAGTGGGACGTCAAAAGCCCAACTATGACTGGATACTGCAATGCGGTGAGAAAGTTAGAGAAGAAGTTTGAAGGTTTAGAACTCCATTATATACCCAGACTGAAAAATCAAGCAGCGGATGATTTGGCAAAGATAGGTTCCAAGAGGGAAGCCATTCCCAGTAATGTGTTTTTTGAGCATATTCATACACCTTCAGTCCAGGAAGATCCTTTCACTGAAGAGCGCCCACAACCAAAGAACACCACTGATTCGACTGAAGTCGAAGTCCCGGTCGCGGTCGACTTGATCATGGAGGATTTGGTCATCACTCCCGACTAGACAGTGCCGTACATTGCATACTTCCTCAGGAAGGAACTCCCAGAGGACGAAGAAGAGGCCCGACAGATCATCCGCCGATCCAAAGCTTTTACTGTGATAAGAGGGCAGCTGTTCAGAGAAAGTGTAACTAGAGTCAGCCAGAAATGCATAACACCAGAGGAAGGTTGAGTGATCCTCAACGACATCCACTCGGGGACCTGTTGTCACCATGCGTCCTCTCGGACCATTGTGTCCAAAGCATACCGAGCAGGATTTTATTGGCCACGGGCAAATGAGATGGCACAAGAAATAGTCGACAAATGCGAAGGTTGCCAGTTTTACTCCAACATGTCTCACAAGCCTGCATCAGCCCTGAAGACCATTCCACTCGTCTGGCCCTTTGCTGTTTGGGGTTTGGACATGGTTGGATGTGGCACCCCGGCTCAGAGAAACCGGAACGCCCCGTATTCCAGCCCAGAGATCAAGGAGAAGTCTCTGGAATACGTCACTTCTTGACATAGAACAAATCAGCTCTTATTACAAAAATAATAATTACACGGGTATGATGTTACAATGATCACATCAGCATGGCGACACTACGCCTGCGATACTACACTTGCTCTATGCTAGCAGCAGAACAACTCGTAGCAGCGGAAAACTTCTAGCAGCGGAACAACGACGAAGGTGGTGAACTTCACTCCGTAGGGACTCAGGCTGGGACACGATCTAGCTCGCACGAACGGAAACCACGACAAGCAATCAAGCAATCACGGCATCACCTGCAATCTGGCATGACACGCCAGGTTAGTACATTGAATGTACTTGCAAACTCACAACAACCATAAACATCAAGGCAAGACAATAACATAGCATTAACAGGTTAATTAATTAACAACTACCATGATGAAGCAACTACTAAGCATGAGATGAACTAATACAATGCTGATAAATCACCATCTCAGATCTCCATAACCATATCTCTCTTGGCTAACCGGCCAAGCAATATACCATCTCGATCAACTCATGATCAAAACCATACGGTGATCTTTCCGGCGATCACTACCATGACCAACACTTGGTCTCAAACTGTGATCTTTCCGGCGATCACAGCCACGACCAAAACTTGGTCTCCAACATCATCATCAACATCCTGCCAATCTGTACTGCTCAACATATCAACATATGAATCACCTATAAGTCATTCCGTCATGTGAGTGTTGATTAAACGATGGGACCTACTATGAACCTGTGACGCCCCAAGACCGGAGCTTCAGATGCCTTCCATGTTTCCGAGTGTTGTCGGGTGATTCGTTCCGATTCGTTGCATCATGTGCATTGCATCATGTCATCATGTCATAAGTCTTTTTGCATCTCAACTAAATAATTTGTGTGGATCTTCGATCAATTTAAATTGAGGGAAGAGTGACTTCTCTTTATAACATTATCCTCCCAATATTAGGGAGCAATATTAAATATTCCATTTTCGGAATCACCTATAACACACTTGCAATTTATCACATGCCTTTTTCCGCTTCAAGTTTGGTCCCCAAACTTTTCCTGTAATTTCTTTCGTCACTTCCCCGAGCTCCACCTAAATTCTCAACATTTCTGGGCACTTCAAAACCCTAGCCCTAGTTCAAACCATTTGATTAAATTCAAATGAGTTTACATTCATATCTTTCGATCTTTCCACTTCTAATTTTCTCGAACCTTGCATATTTTTATGAGTCCGGGAAAATTGTCCTCGTGCCCAGATTCCGCCCCTACCTTCTCTTTATTTTCCTTCTCCTTCTCTGGTTTGTTTTCTAAAAGAAAAAGAATGGAGAGAGGAGCCCAGCCAGGCCTCTGGCCACTTGGGCCTCCTAGCAGAAGCCCACCTAACCTAACCTAAACCTAGGCCCGATCCCCTCCTCCATCTCCTCTCCCCTCGCGCCGCCAGGGAGCCTGACTCCCGCATCTCGCTCGATCCCATCTCATCCCCCTCGTTCCCTTGCGCCATCTCTCCCTCCTCTCGATCCATCTCTCTCCCCAATTCCCTCGCGCCTCCTGACGCCATCCAGGCCAGGGTTCCCTCGCCACCGGAGCGGAGCTCCTCTACATGCCGCGAGACCCCCGCGCCCGACCTCCTCCTTGCTGCCCTTGGTGCCGCGCCACCAGACCTCCCTGTCGCCCTCGTCATCGACCAGTGCGCCCCTGCCTTCCTCCCTCCTCCTTCGGTTCAGGGAGCCAGGCCGGAGCCCGTCGGCCTCCTCGCCGCCGTTCACCTTCGCCTCGAGCTGCCAGAGAGCGCCACCGCGCCTCCTGCCATGGCCTCCTTCTTATCTTCCTCGCGCGCCCGCGACCAGGGCCCTCGTCATCAAGTTCGCCTGTGTGCTATCTCCTGCTCCTTCGACCTTGCCTTGCTCTGCGACCAGCGCCATTGCCCACTGCTTCCTGCGTTGAGGAGCCCCGCCAGCCAAGTCCCTGTGCTCGCGCCTCCTGCCCGAGCCGTCCTCTTTAGACAAGTCCACGGCCGCCGCTTCACCAGGGATGCCGGGTGCCACCAGCAGCAGTTCTAGTCGGCCCCGCCGCCAAGTCCCGTCGCCGGAGCTCGCCTTCGTCCCGACTCCGGCGGGTTCAGGCCCTTCGTCGTGCCCTGCTTCCCGCAGCTGACTGTGCCCAGCCGTAGGCGTCCGTGCTTTCATCCTGCCGCTGCCGGCTACTCTGGCCCTTGTACATTAGGTTTGACCCGAGGAGACGGACACCGCCGGCAAGTCCAAAGACCCCAATGCACCCGGGGCCGTCAAGTACCTTTGCCGAAGACTCCCACCGAAAACACGTGAACGACTACTACATGAACGAGCACCACGACGACCCTCGAAGAGTTCGAATTCGTCAAGTTCATCTACGTTTTTGACGACTACATAGCCGGAATTCGTCTAGTACCTCTACGGGAGACCCGAATGTTTACAAACGGTGCACGATGCCCGGAGCCCTCGGATCCATCAAGTTTGACTACCTTCGTGTGAACCACTACCGTCGCCCCGAAGACGTTGGAGTCATCAAGTACCTCTCCGAACGAACGTGAACGACTACCGTCACCAGAACGGGACCGGAAAGTCCAAAGACCCCAAGTACCACGACAGCGATGACATGGACATCTACGGAAACTCGGGCAACAATAAACATGTACCACTACCGTCGCCGAGATCGCGAGAACCTCTACCGTCGACCCTAGAGCATGCGAGAACAGCTACTTCCCCTACCGCCGTTGCGAGAACTGTCCTGTTTGCACGCTTAGAAGGTATAACCCCGAGACGACCACCCGTGAACGAATGCAAGTGTGATGTATGAGATGCTCGTGCTTGCTCCATGCTCGAATTGTCGGTGCACGTTACCCCTCTTTTGCCTTGTCACCATCGTCGACACATGGGACACCCGGTAACCGGGAGTGCCCCACCATCTTTTGCACGCATCCGCACACTTCTCCTTTGCATCGGTATCTCAATCGAGTTACCGGAACTAGAACGTTGCAGTGGCAATGTTTTCGTTATTGTTGCCATGGCACCACTTTTCTTTCCGCCACGATGACAAATGCTCCATATAATGTTCTTATCAACATTTTCTTTAAAACTTGCATAATTTTGCACATGTCATTTCTTTAAAACTTGCATAATTTTGCACATGTCATTCGCATCATGATAACAACATCAAGAATGTTTAAAATTGTTGTTTGCTTTAAATTGCTAATTGCATATGGGGTTTTACCGGAATTGTTGTTTGGCGTTCCGGCCTCATTTAAACTTGCCTAAATAGATGATTTCCTTATGCTCTCCTCTTGCCATGTTTAGCAACATTTAATATTGTTGAGTACCTAAATGAGATCCAACTAAATAACTTGAATGTGGTGTTCTGTCAATATGCAACTCGTTGCATATTGAGCTCCACTTAATTTGTAGGGTTGTTTGTGCACTTTGCCATGCCATGCTTCATTAAACCGGACATGCATCATACTTGGTTGTTGTAACGCCCTCGATGCGGCTATATCTCCTACGTGTTGAAGCACGACTTAGAGGCATAACCACATTGAAAGCAATGTCGCAAGTGAGGTAATCTTCACACAACCCATGTAATACATAAGGGAAAAGATACATAGTTGGCTTACAATCGCCACTTCACACAATTACATGAATAAAGCATTACAACATCCAAAACAATCAAGGTCCGACTACGGAACCAAAATAAAAGAAGAACCCCAAAAGTGACAAGGTCCCCGATCGACCCCAACTGGGCTCCACTACTAATCAACTAGAACGAAACAACACAAAGGACAAGATCTTCATCGAGCTCCTCCTGAGCTTGGTTGCGTCACCTGGAATGGCATCATCGGCACCTGCAAGCTGGTTTTTGGAAGTATTTGTGAGCCACGGGGACTCAGCAATCTCGCACCCTTGCGATCAAGATTATTTAAGCTTATAGGAAGGGTAAAAGGTATGAGGTGGAGCTGCAGCAAGCGACTAGCATATAAGGTGGCTAACACACGCAAATGAGAGCGAGAAGAGAAGGCAAAGCACGATCGAGAAACTATGATCAAGAAGTGATCCTAGAACAACCTACGTCAAGCATAACTCCAACACCGTGTTCACTTCCCGGACTCCGCCGAAAAGAGACCATCACGGTTACACACGCGGTTGATGCATTTTAATTAAGGTCAACTTCAGGTTTTCTACAACCGGATGTTAACAAATTCCCATCTGCCCATAACCGCGGGCACGGCTTTCGAAAGTTCAAATCCCTGCAGGGGTGTCCCAACTTAGCCCATGACAAGCTCTCACGGTCAACGAAGGATATACCTTCTCCCGAGACATTCCGATCAGACTCGGGGTATCCCGGTTCTACAAGACAACTTCGACAAGTTAAAACAAATCTAGCAACACCGCCCGAATGTGCCGACAAATCCCGATAGGAGCTGCACATATCTCATTCTCAGGGCACACTCAGATTGTCTAAACTTCCGGTAGGCCAGCCCAGAGTTGCCCCTGGTGGCCACCGGCGGCTGACAGTTTGGACCAACACTCAGAGGAGCACTGGCCCGGGGGGGTTAAAATAATGATGACCCTTGAGTCTGCAGAACCCAAGGGAAAGAAAAGGCTAGGTGGCGAATGGTAAAACCAATGTTGGGCATTGCTGGAGGAGTTTTAATCAAGGCGAACTGTCAAGGGGTTCCCATAATAGCCCAACCGCGTAAGGAACGCAAAATCCGGGAACATAACACCGATATGACGGAAACTAGGGCGGCAAGAGTGGAACAAAACACCATGCATAAGGCCGAGCCTTCCACCCTTTACCAAGTATATAGATGCATTAATTAAATAAGATATATTGTGATATCCCAACAAGTAAACATGTTCCAACAAGGAACAACATCTCCATGTTCGAACAAGGAGCAAACTTCAATCTTCACCTGCAACTAACAATGCTATAAGA
The DNA here is from genome assembly GCF_018294505.1 of Triticum aestivum. NCBI lineage: Eukaryota > Viridiplantae > Streptophyta > Magnoliopsida > Poales > Poaceae > Triticum > Triticum aestivum. The sequence goes on along the minus strand of NC_057797.1, from coordinate 248,866,022 downwards.
GGGGCTGAGCAAAGCGGTAACATAGCCAATCAACGGTTTGCTAGGACAAGGTGGGTTAGAGGCTTGGTTCAACTATATAGGAGGCATGATAAGCAAGTGGTAGGTATCGCAGCATAGGCATAGCAAAAGAGCGAGCATCTAGCAAAGCAAAGATAGAAGTGATTTCGAGGGTATGATCATCTTGCCTGAAATCCCGCAAGGAAGAAGAACGAGTCCATGAAGAAGACAAACAGACATAGACGAACGGGTCCTCACAAACGCGACGTTATCGGAACCAACCCGAAGAAGCAAACACCGGAAATAAGCACACAACATAGTAAACAAACCACACATGAACATGGTATGATATGCGGAATGCGGTATGTCATGCATATGCAAGATTTGACAAGGAATGATTGGAACTGGCCTCAACTTGGAAATCCAAGTGTGCCACTGGAAAGGTGAGGTGATTTCGCTTGAAATCGATATAAAGAACACCGGAATCGGAGACGCAGTTTGGAAATGGCGAGCAAAACAAATATGGCACCGGTCTGCGATAAACAGCAAGTAGCCATCTAAATGCATCAAGTTAAACATGCTACATCACTCAAACATGGCAACAAAATACATGGCAGGGATCCACTGATGATGCTTGACAAAAGAGGAACACTGAGATACGGCTAATTCATCCATTAACAGGTTCAAACAAGCATGGCAAAAATGCAAACGGTAAACAGATTTCAGACTTAGTGAAATTAACACAAGCCTGGAATTCCAGATCAGGTAGCACACTTTGGAGCATGAAAACTATATGCTACAGGAACTTAATATGATAAAGTAAATCATGGCATGGAGCTACTCAAAGATCTTAACAAAAGTCCCTTAGTGACCTTGAGTCAAAAGGGATCAGAAAATACAATTGCAAGCATGTGAACATGGCAAAAACATAATCAGGTCTCAGACTTAGGGAAAAACTGGAGAATGCAAATCAGTTAGCGAGTAGGCATGTTTACGAGCTCGATGCACTAACTACAGAGAAAGGCATGACAAACTAAGAATACACCCATCAAGAATACACATTATACAAGCTAGACATGGCAAGAATAACAACATAGCATGCACGGATCAACAACAACATCCTCGGCAAAATCGCTAACAAGTAGACAATCTGCCCAGATTCACGAAATAGCAAAAGTAGAGCTCGATTGACTCAAGCTAGGGTGCTCCATAAATGCAAACAAAGGCATGGATGGATAGAGCACTACAAGATTAACAAACCATCCTTACTGATCATCCTCAAAAGAGGCACGGATCACTAGGAAACAACATGAACATATGGCATATTGATAAAAACAGATCAAGGACTTTGTGGAATTGCTAAGTCCCTGAAATCAGCATTAACAAATGCACCACTTTGCAAGCTTGTGCTAGTCACCACACACATCACAAAAATACATGGATAGCACCTCTGGAAATATGGCAAAGCATATAACAAAACTCATGTAGAGCTCAGGGGCATATCATGCACACAATAATCATGGCAAAAAATGACAAATAGCTATTTGGTGCAGCAGATCTGACAATTAACTCAAATAGCACTCTTCCAACAGCATTTTGGGAATCAAGATAAACTCAAACGAAAATGATGTGCTCTCTGAGACGAACATTTCGATATGCTACACGCGCAAAACGGAGCTACGGATGCAAAGTTACGGCATGATGAACATGGGCATATGAATCTGGAAATCTCGGGGACTTAGTGAAATTATACCTCTGCGAAAAGTCAACGCGGGATGAGGATATCCGGGACGAAGAGATCCGGGGACGGCGCGAGCGTTTGGTTCGTGAACCGGTGGATCTGGTCCACCCTCACCAGATCCGGCCGGCGAGGGAGGAGGACTCCGGCGAGGCGGCTCGCTCCGGCGATGAGGGACTCCGGCGGGAGGAGCGGGGCACGCCGGCGAGGTGAGGTGCTCGGCCCGGCCTAGCAACGGCGGATGGCGGCGGCGAGCTCGCGCGCGGCGAGGCGCGAA
>NC_057797.1:248848938-248863577 GCF_018294505.1 Triticum aestivum | reverse complement strand
GGCGGCGGCGGCGGTCCCGGTTGGCGCACGAGCGCGGCGTCGACAGGAGTTGGACGGCACGGCTAGGCGCGGTCGCGACGGATCCGGGTCCGGGCGGGCCTGCCTCGGGCCCCATGGGCTGCGGCGGGGGAGGAGAGAGAGGACGGTGAGGTGGCGGCGCCGGATTCGCTGAGGTGGTGGGGAAGAAGACATGGCCTCTTCTGATTGGTCCGGGTGACGCGTCCGACAGACATGTCCAGCTCGTTGAGGACGTGTCCGACGGCGCGAGGATGAAGAAGACTAGGGTCAGATCTGCGCGGAAATTTCGGGGGAGGCCACATATTTATAGGTAGAGGGAGGTAGGAGAGTCCAAATGAGGTGCGGTTTTCGGCCACGTGATCGTGATCGAACGCTCTAGATGATGGAGAGGGTTTAGGTGGGTTTTGTGCCAAAATGGAAGGGTGTTGGGCAGCAACACTCACGAGGCCTTTTCGGTCCCTCGGTTAACCGTTGGAGCATCAAACAAAGTCCAAATGGTACGAAACTTGACAGGCGGTCTACCGGTAGTAAACCAAGGCCGCATGACAAGTCTCGATCCAAACCGGAAATGTTTAACACCCGCACACAAAAAGAGGGTAGAAAGGACCACCGGGTGACATAGGAGCGCCGGATTGCAAAACGGACAACGGGGAAAATGCTCGGATGCATGAGACGAACATGTATGCAAATGAAATGCGCATGATGACATGATATGAAAAGCATGACACGCAAGCAATGACAATGCAACAACAGCGAATAACTGGACGACACCTGGCACATCGGTCTCGAGGCGCTACAGTTGTGCATCATGCCATGATTATGTGGTGGTTGTTTACTATGTTGTTTGCTCCTTTCCGATGTTGCTTCTTCGGGTTGGTTCCAATAACGTCGCGTTTGTGAGGAACCGTTCGACTACGTCCGTTTGTCTTCTTCATGGACTCGTTCTTCTTCCTTGCGGGATCTCAGGCAAGATGACCATACCCTCGAAATCACTTCTATATTTGCTTGCTAGTTGCTCGCTCTTTTGCTATGCCTATGCTGTGATACCTACCACTTGCTTATCATGCCTCCTATTTTGTTGAACCAAGCCTCTAACCCACCTTGTCCTAGCAAACCGCTGATTGGCTATGTTACCGCTTTGCTCAGCCCCTCTTATAGCGTTGTTAGTTGCAGGTGAAGATGAAGTTTGTTCCTTGTTGGATCAGGGAGATGTTGTTCCTTGTTGGAACATGTTTACTTATTGGGATATCACAATATCTCTTATTTAATTAATGCATCTATATACTTGGTAAAGGGTGGAAGGCTCGGCCTTATGCCTGGTGTTTTGTTCCACTCTTGCCGCCCTAGTTTCCATCATATCGGTATTATGTTCCCGGATTTTGCGTTCCTTACGCGGTTGGGTAATAATGGGAACCCCTTGACAGTTCGCCTTGAATAAAACTCTTCGAGCAATGCCCAACTTTGGTTTTACCATTCGCCACCTATCCTTTTCTTTTCCCTTGGGAGTCACGCTCCTGAGAGTCATCATTATTTTACCCCCCGGGCCAGTGCTCCTTTGAGTGTTGGTCCAAACTAGAGTCCTGTGCAGCGCCCCCTCGGGGAAACTCAAGGTTTGGTTTTAGTTGTATGGAGAGCTCATCTGAGTGTGCCCTGAGAACGAGATATGTGCAGCTCCTATCGGGATTTGTCGGCACATTCGGGCGGTGTTGCTGGATTTGTTTTACCATTGTCGAAATGTCTTGTAACCGGGATTGTGAGTCTGATCAGGTCTTCCCGCTAGAAGGAGTATCCTTCGTTGACCGTGAGAGCTTGTGATGGGCTAAGTTGGGACACCCCTGCAGGGATTTGAACTTTCGAAAGCCGTGCCCGCGGTTATGGGAAGATGGGAATTTGTTAATGTCCGGTTGTAGAAAACCTGAAGTTGACCTTAATTAAAATGCATCAACCACGTGTGTAACCATGATGGTCTCTTTCCGGCGGAGTCCGGGAAGTGAACACTGTGTTGGAGTTATGCTTGACGTAGGTTGTTCTAGGATCAGTTCTTGATCATAGTTTCTCGATCGTGCTTTACCTTCTCTTCTCTCTCTCATTTGCGTATGTTAGCCACCATATATGCTAGTCGCGTGCTGCAGCTCCACCTGATACCTTTTACCTTACCCATAAGCTTAAATAGTCTTGATCGCGAGGGTGTGAGATTGCTGAGTCCCCGCGACTCACAGATACTTCCAAAACCAGCTTGCAGGTGCCGATGAGACCGTGCAGATGACGCAACCAAGCTCAAGGAGGAGCTCGATGAAGATCTTGTTCTTTGTGTTGTTTCGTTCTAGTTGATCAGTAGTGGAGCCCAGTTGGGGTCGATCGGGGACCTTGTCACATTTGGGGTTCTTCTTTTATTTTGGTTCCGTAGCCGGACCTTGATTGTTTTTGGATGTTGTAATGCTTTATTCATGTAATTGCGTGAAGTGGCGATTGTAAGCCAACTATGTATCTTTTCCCTTATTGTATTACATGGGTTGTTTGCGAAGATTACCTCACTTCCGACATTGCTTTCAATGCGGTTATGCCTCTAAGTCGTGCTTCGACTCGTGGGATATATAGCCGCATCGAGTGCGTTACAAGTTGGTAATCAGAGCCTTCCCCGACCTTAGGAGCCCCCACTGGTTGATCGAATTAGCTGACGAGTTGAGTCTAGAAAAATGTTTTGAGTCATTTAGGAATTATATATCGGAGAGTTTAGAAATTCTTTTTACTCCCCAGTCCCTTCATCGCTCTAGTAAGGCATCCTGATGTAGAGTTTTGACTCTTCTCTTCTCAAATTTCACTAATTTTTTTTAGGATCACGCGGGTATCTTGGAATCGTTCTGATGGTTTTGTGATGAGAACATTGTTCTTGGTGCCTCCTTTCATTTAGGGGTTGTGGCAGTGTCCCGGGGAGTTGAGCTCCGAGGTGTTGTCGTCACAATTTTGTCGTTGCAGTTCTGGAATACCTGAGTTTAGTTTCTCCGACATCGAAAATCTCTTTATGCATTTGTTGGTGAGATAACCTCGATGCCACCCAGTACTGGGGCGGGAGTTCGAGAGTATTGCCATAACTCGTATAATAGATGCTTTTCGAAGGTTGAGGTAGATGATTTCCGAAGGTTTCTTGGCTATGTGTTGAAGGATGGATACAGCTGGATGTAGGATTTGCTAGTTTTGGGTGAGATATTATGCTTCCCGTGTATCCCAACACCTGATTGCATAACCGGAAAGTTTCGGGAGTTTATAGGTGGGAATTCAAGTAGCTCTTAGGATATCTTTCCGACAGATGTATGATATGAAATTGGGGTTCGACGTCTAGTGGTCCACCTATTCACGGTTGGTTTTACAGTGGTCTCATTGTGTCTTAAAGAGTCCTTGGCTATGCCGACTCGGGGACGCTTCGTATGTCATGTGCACTGCCTTGTACATGATGGTGCTGTACGATCGAGCCCGTGTAGGCCCCACCACAAAAACTTTAGACGAAATCTCTATCATATGTTTGTTCCGGCTTATTCTGCAAGCCAATCCTTTGTTTTGTTTTGAGTTGTGGTATTCGAGTTGCTTCGAAGTCAAATGTGGATTCCATACCTTTCCTAAATGGTGTTCTCATATTTCTATGGGAATACTAATCCTTATGATAATCCAGATTGTAATGCCAATTTCTTTTAAACTGGCATGTTTCTCTTCAAGTGGATCCGATCATTTCAAATTCCGCAAGATCAAGTATCAGTCTTTCTCAACGGCGTTTGCTTCATCCATCTCCTAGTTGCCTTTGTTTTCCCGCCCACCCACCCTTGTTCTTCAAGGACTCATATGTCTTAATAAAGTATCCTTTTATTCTTGTGAAGTCTCTCCATCCTTTTCCGTCAATGTTCTTATCCGGTGATTCTTATGAAGATTCTAATGGAGCTTCAAGTTCGTCATTCTTCATTCTTTTCTTCTCTGGTGGATTCAAGTCAAGTTTTGTTGATCATACCTTTTTCCTCGTTTCAATGCTTTCTCATGCCGGTGCACCTCATTATCATTCAACTTCTCGCTATTTATTATTCTGGAGTGCTGAAGATATCTCGAAGATTCGTGTTTCCACTCTACATTCGTTCAAGCTCTTTCGAGGATGTTCCCTCATTCAAGTCATTTTTTAACCGGTACAAATCTCTCTTCCAAGCAATCGTTCTATGGTGTTTCTTTGAGTGGGCCCTAACCACAGGTCTTTTCCCCAGGATCTTACCTGACTCTTCTTATTCTCCTGGAGTTAGTCTCAAATTCATTTCAAAGTTTGACGTAAGAATGAATTATCATCAGTCTTATGTTTTTCTCCAAGATCTTTCAAATTCTTTTCATCGTTGGTTCAACCTTGCTAATTTTACATCCCAGGGTATCTCAACTATTTGGTGGTGTTTCTCGTTGTCATTTGAAGACCGAAGAAGAGTTTTACCTCCATATCTTATCCGTTCTCTCAGAGATTCGTGGTTCTAATTCGAGGCCATACTCTCATAATTGTTTTTCGTTTGTGAGATTTTCACCCATCCGGAGCAATTCAAGATTCTGTTCAGTTTGATTATCCGGAGCCCATCATCTAAGATTTATTCATTCCAGCTTTCAGCTCTCATACTCTAAATCATACGGGTGTCTAAATTAAGGATTCTCTAATCAGCTCATAATCTCGTCGTTCTCATGGATCTAAATTCTCTCAAGCATCTTCGTTAATTTGCTAATTCATCCCGGTGTTTTCCTTATCTTCTCTTTGTTCATTCTTAATTCTTATGGTGGTTCGTTCAAGAATTCTCTTCCGTTGCTATTCTAATTATTCATTCATTGTCCCCAAATCCTACCGGTAACTTGTTGAAGATGTTCTCAACTTATGCTAATCCTTTCTACGAGAATAAGTAATATGTCAAATCCGTTGATTGTCATCAATTTAATTGGTGAAGGTTAAGCATAATGTAATTCTTATTCTTGTTTCATCCATATGTTAATCTTTTCTTCCGGAGTTTGTTCATGATGATTAAATTCTTGGCTTCAATAGCTCATCTTTCTTTTCCGGAGTTCCAAGCTCTCGCAATTATATCATCACAAAGATCCATCAAAATCATTACAAGGTTTCACCTTGTGTTTTCAACTTCGCTTTCTTTTTGTTATCCTTTTGTTACCGGAGTTGGCCATGAAGGTTCTACATGATGGTTCATCAAGGATTTAATTCATTCTCGAAGTGTTCATTGAGATTCTTTTCTAAGAAGCTCAAGCTTTCTTCATATTGTAATCCGGAGTGCAATTCTTTCTTCCGTATCATTGGAGGTGGTATTATGTCATTCTTGATAATTTGAATTCATGTTTCATGATTCACATGTTGTCATGAATGAGGTATTTTAAATCCATCAACCTCTTCGTTGGAGTTATCTTGTGTCATGTTTCTCCTAAAGCCTTCTCTAAGGATTGTTGCTATTTATGGTGCTTATAAATGACCCAAGTCTTCATTTATCCTCCCGGTGAAATAAGTTCTCGTCTCCTTGTTGATATCAATCCAATCTATTGTTTTTCGGTAGTGGCAGAATTTCACCTCATAGTTTTGAGATGTTCTCCATAAGCTCACTACAAGCTTACTCTTTTCGTTGTTGGTTTTTCAAACAACTCCGTTCGAACCTTCTCCTAAAGATGCTTTTGCAAGCTCATTTAAGGTAGAAGATGTTGTTTTCTCCTCCGTTCATTCCATTCCATTTCTCTCTTTTCTTCCGGAGGCATTGTGTTGTTGCTCTCTTCAACCTTTCTTCTTGTTCTTGTCAAGATCAAGTTCTCTTCATCTTATCAAGTCTTGCATCTCTTTTCAACCGGAGCGCTATACGAATTTGTTCTTCTTTGTTCCTCCTTTCTATCGGTGTGTTTTCAATTTTGTTCATCTCCTTCGTATTCTTTTCTCGTATTTGCTTAACCTCTCAAGGTTCTTTGGTTTCTCTCGTTTGTCAAGGAAGCAACTTAGTGTTACCTCTTCTCTTTCTCTTCCGTTTTCCCTCCGGTGCCATTCTAGATCTCGGGACGAGATCCTCTCGTAGTGGTGGAGTGTTGTGACTAGGGATGGCAATTTTATCCACGGATCTGGACACCCATGGATACCTGACCCGGTTGGGCAAGGGTATGGAGCACATTTTCGCCCATGGGTCCATAGATATGGATACCCACGAACAGCCAGGTTGGGCATGGTTATAGTTTGTGCTCCATGGATACCCAATGGATACCCATATGACATGTGGGGCCATATGCCAGTGATAGTAGAAAGAGCGAATCAATGGGAAATGGCAGGAAATATGCAACTTGTTCCATGAGCTATATGCTGCAGAATCAACCTCTGGTATGTCACACTTAAGGACTCATCGTATTACTTGTTGCCTACTTATGCATGTAGCTTATGTTGTCATTTGTGAGTGAATGATGATGAGTTAATTTGCTCTTTGGGAAGGCTTCATGCTAACTTTTCTATGCCCATGGAGCTCCATGGGTATGTGGGTATCCAGTGGGTTTGGACATGGGCACAAGTTTTGCCCATGGATAATTTGGTGGATGGGCAGAGGGTAGGAAGATGGGTCATGGGTTGGATTTGGACCAGCTCCACCCGCCCCAAACCTGACCCATTGCCATCCCTAGTTGTGACGCCCCAAGACCGGAGCTTCAGATGCCTTCCATGTTTCCGAGTGTTGTCGGGTGATTCGTTCCGGTTCGTTGCATCATGTGCATTGCATCATGTCATCATATCATCATGTCATAAGTCTTTTTGCATCTTAACTAAATAATTTGTGTGGATCTTCGATCCATTTAAATTGAGGGAAGAGTGACTTCTCTTTATAACATTATCCTCCCGATATTAGGGAGCTATATTAAATATTCCATTTTTGGAATCACCTATAACACACTTGCAATTTATCACATGCCTTTTTCCGCTTCAAGTTTGGTCCCCAAACTTTTCCTGTAATTTCTTTCGTCACTTCCCCGAGCTCCACCTAAATTCTCAACATTTATGGGCACTTCAAAACCCTAGCCCTAGTTCAAACCATTTGATTAAATTCAAATGAGTTTACATTCATATCTTCCGATCTTGCCACTTCTAATTTTCTCGAACCTTGCATATTTTTATGAGTCCGGGAAAATTGTCCTCGTGCCCAGATTCCGCCCCTACCTTCTCTTTATTTTCCTTCTCCTTCTCTGGTTTGTTTTCTAAAAGAAAAAGAATGGAGAGAGGAGCCCAGCCAGGCCTCTGGCCACTTGGGCCTCCTAGCAGAAGCCCACCTAACCTAACCTAAACCTAGGCCCGGTCCCCTCCTCCATCTCCTCTCCCCTCGCGCCGCCAGGGAGCCTGACTCCCGCATCTCGCTCGATCCCATCTCATCCCCCTCGTTCCCTTGCGCCATCTCTCCCTCCTCTCGATCCATCTCTCTCCCCAATTCCCTCGCGCCTCCTGACGCCATCCAGGCCAGGGTTCCCTCGCCACCGGAGCGGAGCTCCTCTACATGCCGCGAGACCCCCGCGCCCGACCTCCTCCTTGCTGCCCTTGGTGCCGCGCCACCAGACCTCCCCGTCGCCCTCGTCGTCGACCAGCGCGCCCCTGCCTTCCTCCCTCCTCCTTCGGTTCAGGGAGCCAGGCCGGAGCCCGTCGGCCTCCTCGCCGCCGTTCACCTTCGCCTCGAGCTGCCGGAGAGCGCCGCTGCGCCTCCTGCCATGGCCTCCTTCTTATCTTCCTCGCGCGCCCGCGACCAGGGCCCTCATCATCAAGTTCGCCTGCGTGCTATCTCCTGCTCCTTCGACCTTGCCTTGCTCTGCGACCAGCGCCATCGCCCACTGCTTCCTGCGTTGAGGAGCCCCGCCAGCCAAGTCCCTGTGCTCGCGCCTCCTGCCCGAGCTGTCCTCTTCAGACAAGTCCACGGCCGTCGCTTCACCAGGGACGCCGGGCGCCACCAGCAGCAGTTCTAGTCGGCCCCGCCGCCAAGTCCCGTCGCCGGAGCTCGCCTTCGTCCCGACTCCGGCGGGTTCAGGCCCTTTGTCGTGCCCTGCTTCCCGCAGCTGACCGTGACCAGCCGTAGGCCTCCGTGCTTTCATCCTGCCACTGCCGGCCACTCTGGCCCTTGTACATCAGGTTTGACCCGAGGAGACGGACACCGCCGGCAAGTCCGAAGACCCCAGTGCACCCGGGGCCGTCAAGTACCTCTGCCGAAGACTCCCACCGAAAACACGTGAACGACTACTACATGAACGAGCACCACAACGACCCTCGAAGAGTTCGGATTCGTCAAGTTCATCTATGTGTGTGTATGACTACATACCCGGGATTCGTCTAGTACCTCTACGGGAGACCCGAACATGTACGAACGGTGCACGACACCCGGAGCCCTCGGATCCATCAAGTTTGACTACCTTCGTGTGAACCACTATCGTCGCCCCAAAGACGTTGGAGTCATCAAGTACCTCTCCGAACGAACGTGAACGACTACCGTCGCCAGAACAGGACCGGAAAGTCTGAAGACCCCAAGTACCACGACACCGATGACATGGACATCTACGGAAACTCGAGTAACGATAAACATGTACCACTACTGTCGCCGAGATCGCGAGAACCTCTACCGTCGACCCTAGAGCATGCGAGAACGGCTACTTCCCCTACCGCCGTCGCGAGAACTGTCCCGTTTGCACACTTCGAAGGTATAACCCCGAGATGACCACCCATGAACGAATGCATGTGTGATGTATGAGATGCTCGTGCTTGCTCCGTGCTCGAATTGTCGGTGCACGTTACCCCTCTTTTGCCTTGTCACCATCGTCGACACATGGGACACCCGGTATCTGGGAGTGCCCCACCATCTTTTACACGCATCCGCACACTTCTCCTTTGCATCAGTATCTCAATCGAGTTACCGGAACTGGAACGTTGCAGTGGCACCATTTTCGTTATCGTTGTCGTGGCACCACTTTTCTTTCCGCCACGATGACAAATGCTCCATATAATGTTCTTATCAACATTTTCTTTAAAACTTGCATAATTTTGCACATGTCATCCGCATCATGATAACAACATCAAGAATGTTTAAAATTGTTGTTTGCTTTAAATTGCTAATTGCATATGGGGTTTTACCGGAATTGTTGTTTGGCGTTCCGGCCTCATTTAAACTTGCCTAAATAGATGATTTCCTTATGCTCTCCTTTTGCCATGTTTAGCAACATTTAATATTGTTGAGTACCTAAACGAGATCGAACTAAACAACTTGAATGTGGTGTTCCGTCAATATGCAACTCGTTGCATATTGAGCTCCACTTAATTTGTAGGGTTGTTTGTGCATTTTGCCATGCCATGCTTCATTAAACCGGACATGCATCATACTTGGTTGTGCATCATGCCATGATTATGTGGTGGTTGTTTACTATGTTGTTTGCTCCTTTCCGGTGTTACTTCTTCGGGTTCGTTCCGATAACGTCGCGTTTGTGAGGAACCGTTCGACTATGTCCGTTTGTCTTCTTCATGGACTCGTTCTTCTTCCTTGCGGGATCTCAGGCAAGATGAACATACCCTCGAAATCACTTCTATCTTTGCTTGCTAGTTGCTCGCTCCTTTGCTATGCCTATGCTGCGATACCTACCACTTGCTTATCATGCCTCCTATTTTGTTGAACCAAGCCTCTAACCCACCTTGTCCTAGCAAACCGTTGATTGACTATGTTACCGCTTTGCTCAGCCCCTCTTATAGCGTTGTTAGTTGCAGGTGAAGATGAAGTTTGTTCCTTGTTGGAACAGGGAGATGTTGTTCCTTGTTGGAACATGTTTACTTGTTGGGATATCACAATATCTCTTATTTAATTAATGCATCTATATACTTGGTAAAGGGTGGAAGGCTCGGCCTTATGCCTGGTGTTTTGTTCCACTCTTGCCGCCCTAGTTTCCGTCATATCGGTGTATGTTCCCGGATTTTGCGTTCCTTACGCGGTTGGGTAATAATGGGAATCCATTGACAGTTCGCCTTGAATAAAACTCTTCCAGCAATGCCCAACTTTGGTTTTACCATACGCCATCTAGCCTTTTCTTTTCCCTTGGGAGTCACGGTCATGAGGGTCATCATTATTTTACCCCCCCGGGCCAGTGCTCCTCTGAGTGTTGGTCCAAACTAGAGTCCTGTGCAGCGCCCCCTCGGGGAAACTCGAGGTTTGGTTTTAGTTGTATAGAGAGCTCATCTGAGTGTGCCCTGAGAACGAGATATGTGCAGCTCCTATCGGGATTTGTCGGCACATTTGGGCGGTGTTGCTGGATTTGTTTTACCATTGTCGAAATGTCTTGTAACCAGGATTCCGAGTCTGATCGGGTCTTCCCGCTAGAAGGAGTATCCTTCGTTGACCGTGAGAGCTTGTGATGGGCTAAGTTGGGACACCCCTGCAGGGATTTGAACTTTCGAAAGCTGTGCCCGCGGTTATGGGAAGATGGGAATTTGTTAATGTTTGGTTGTAGAAAACCTAAAGTTGACCTTAATTAAAATGCATCAACCGCGTGTGTAATCGTGATGGTCTCTTTCCGGCGGAGTCCGGGAAGTGAACACGGTATTGGAGTTATGCTTGACGTAGGTTGTTCTAGGATCACTTCTTGATCATAGTTTCTTGATCGTGCTTTGCCTTCTCTTCTCGCTCTCATTTGCGTATGTTAGCCACCATATATGCTAGTCGCGTGCTGCAGCTCCACCTGATACCTTTTACCTTACCCATAAGCTTAAATAGTCTTGATCGCGAGGGTGTGAGATTGCTGAGTCCCCGCGACTCACATATACTTCCAAAACCAGCTTGCAGGTGCCGATGAGACCGTGCAGATGACGCAACCAAGCTCAAGGAGGAGCTCAATGAAGATCTTGTTCTTTGTGTTGTTTCGTTCTAGTTGATCAGTAGTGGAGCCCAGTTGGGGTCGATCGGGGACATTGTCGCATTTGGGGTTCTTCTTTTATTTTGGTTCCGTAGCCGGACCTTGATTGTTTTTGGATGTTGTAATGCTTTATTCATGTAATTGTGTGAAGTGGTGATTGTAAGCCAACTATGTATCTTTTCCCTTATTGTATTACATGGGTTGTTTGCGAAGATTACCTCACTTCCGACATTGCTTTCAATGCGGTTGTGCCTCTAAGTCGTGCTTCGACACATGGGAGATATAGCCGCATCGAGGGCGTTACAGAACCCATGCCCATGACCGAGGACACGACTATCGATAGATTAATATACTCTGTAGAGGTAGCACACTGTACCCACACCACGGAACCCATGGCCTCGGCATCCCATTCGGGTGGACCAATGACATTCCGACGAAACCGATCTACTGCCATGACGCTCTCCCGGCCACTCCGACCCAAATCCCCAACGGGCTGGTCCTGGGTGGCCCCGTGTCTACCAAAGACACCCCGACCACCGTCGTGGTCAAAACACCCCCACTCGGGGACACTCCCACTCAAGGACTCGATACCATAATCTCATCAACGAGCACACAAGGTTATGTCTGCCTACCTGATCAGGGTAAGCACGCCCATAACCTTCCCTAGTTGGAGGCACTGACGAGAGGTCACGACAATAGCTCGTATTAAGGCCTTCCCACAAAGGCAAATGTGGTTGCACTGAAAAAAATTTGATTTGGCGGCACCTGACCAACTTAATGACGGAATTTATCCCCAAAAATATAACTGTGGTAACCGATACTCCAATATCAACTATAATCCAAGTCATAACACTATCCAACAAATAAGCCAAACATAATCTCATCATCTCAGAATACTCCAAGGGTAGCACAATACTACTGTCATGATGAATCCGAAAAAATACTCCTACTACTCCAATAACAAGAATAAAGCTATTCGGCTAAGATCCACATGTAAACATCATTACCGAAAATAATACTCCAAGCAACAGAACATCAACTAGCATCATGAAAATAATCATACTAACCACTAATAATCCAAAGGCAGCATGATATCCAAAGTAATACTCCCAAATATAAAACATGTACCATCATGAAAATAATCATACTAACCACTAATAATCCAAAGGCAGCATGACATCCAAAGTAATACTCCCAAATATAATAACAGGTACCATCATGAAAATAATCATACTGACCACTAATAATCCAAAGGCACCATGACATCCAAAGTAAAACTCCAAATATAATAACAGGTACCATCATGAAAATAATCATACTAACCACTAATAATCCAAAGGCAACATGATATCCAAAGTAATACTCCCAAATATAATAACAGGTGCCATCATGAAAATAATCATACTAACCACTAATAATCCAAAGGTAGCATGACATCCAAAGTAATACTCCCAATTATAATAACAGGTACCATCATGAAAATAATCATACTAACCACTAGTAATCCAAAGGCAGCATGACATCCAAAGTAATATTCCAAAAATATCATATCCAACACCACCATGAAAATAATCATAACATAAGCCACTAATAATCCAATGGCAACATGTCAACCACATAAGCGCCAAAATATAAATCCTAGAACTCCAAGCAACATCATGGCAATCACAAGATCAAAATACAACTCCGAGAAATTGCCATGCACAAAGTCATGTAGCTAAAGCAATATTTTAAACAAGTTCAAATAATTTAAACCATGTCACTGCATTGCAATCATGCAAATGGAGGGTGTGGCTTGCCTGGGGTGGAAGAAATCACCGGGACAAGGTGCGAGAAACTCACAGAAAGGATCGCCGGAAAACGTACTCTCTCGAAGGGGGCTGAATAAGGGCAGGGGCAAAATGGTCATTTTCAGAATGTCAAAACATCATGAAAAGGTTACCAACAGAACGGGCTCGATAAAACGAAGACGTGGGCTTTGGATTCACCTCAATCGGAGTCTCGAGCAAAAAGATATGATAGTTTGAACTCCAGGGACCAATCTATAAAATAAACTCTACAAACAGCCCCCTGAGCTGAAAAACTGAAAACGTATTTTAGTGACATACGCGTTCAGAACAGAGGAGACGTATTTCTGGCCGAAGAGAAACTAGAATACGCTTTCTGAAAGCGAACACGTACTCTGCGGGTTGACGCTTCCACTTATCCACGTCATCAGAGGTGGGCCCGGGGCGCTGGTCAAAGATGTGAGGCTTACGGGTGGGGCCAACCACTTATCCATGTCACCACTGGGCTGGGTCAACACGGAGTGGCTGGCGTGTGGGTCCCATGCCCGGGGTGTCATCTTCTTCATCTCCCTCGCGCTCGCCCGTGGACCAGAGGGAGGCCGCCGGCGTCGATGCTCGTCCGGGCGACTCGGGTTGACTCGGGCGATGCCCCGGCCACCGGAGTGACCAGCACGGGCAGGCGCATCCGCCTAGGCTCTTCACGCGCCCCGGCGAGAGCTGGAGGAAGCAGGGCCTCGGCCACGGTGGACAGAAGCTTCGGGCACTGTCGAACGCGATGCTACGGGGCTCTGGCAGAGGAGGGGAACGACGAGGGAGCTCAGCCATGGTCTGGTAGGTGCTCCGGTGGAGGAGGAAGTGGGATAGGGGCTCGGGCTTGAGCCAATCTTTCATGCCCTCGATGCGGCTATATCTCCCACGTGTCGAAGCACGACTTAGAGGCATAACCGCATTGAAAGCAATGTCGCAAGTGAGGTAATCTTCACACAACCCAAGTAATACAATAGGGGAAAAAGATACATAGTTGGCTTACAATCGCCACTTCACACAAATACATGAATAAAGCATTACAACACCCAAATACAATCAAGGTACGACTACGGAACCAAAATAAAAGAAGAACCCCAAATGCGACACGGTCCCCGATCGATCCCAACTGGGCTCCACTACTGATCAACTAGAACGAAACAACACAAAGGACAAGATCTTCTTCAAGCTCCTCCTTGAGCTTGGTTGCGTCATCTGCACGGTAACCTCGGCACCTGCAAGCTGGTTTCGGAAGTATCTGTGAGCCACGGGGACTCAGCAATCTCGCACCCTCGCGATCAAGACTATTTAAGCTTATGGGTAAGGTAAAAGGTTTGAGGTGGAGCTGCAGCAAGCGACTAGCATATATGGTGGCTAACAAGTACGCAAAAGAGAGCGAGAAGAGAAGGCAAAGCACGATCGAGAAACTATGATCAAGAAGTGATCCTAGAACAACCTACGTCAAGCATAACTCCAACACCGTGTTCACTTCCCGGACTCCGCCGGAAAGAGACCATCACGGTTACACACGCGGTTGATGCATTTTAATTAAGGTCAACTTCAGGTTTTCTACAACCATACATTAACAAATTCCCATCTGCCCATAACCGCGGGCACGGCTTTCGAAAGTTCATAACCCTGCAGGGGTGTCCCAACTTAGCCCATCACAAGCTCTCATGGTCAATGAAGGAATAGACCTCCTCCCGAGACATTTCGATCAGACTCGGTATCCCGGTTCTACAAGACATTTCGACAGGGTAAAACTAAACCAGCAACACCGCGTGAATGTGCCGACAAATCTTGATAGGAGCTGCACATATCTCTTTCTCAGGGCACACTCAGATGAGCCAGACGTCGGGTAGGCCAGCCCAGAGTTGCCCCTGGTAGCCCCGGACATCGCTCAGTTGGACCAAC
>NC_057797.1:248846249-248848748 GCF_018294505.1 Triticum aestivum | reverse complement strand
CCTCAGGAGCGCGACTCCCAAGGGAAAAGCAAAGGCTAGGTGGCGAATGGTAAAACCAATATTGGGCATTGCTGGAAGAGCTTTACTTAAGGTGAACTGTCAAGGGGTTCCCATTATAACCCAACCGCATAAGGAACGCAAAATCCGGGAACATAACACCGATATGACGGAAACTAGGGCGGCAAGAGTGGAACAAAACACCAGGCATAAGGCCGAGCCTTCCACCCTTTACCAAGTATATAGATGCATTAAATAAATAAGATATATTGTGATATCCCAACAAGTAAACATGTTCCAACAAGGGACAAACTTCAATCTTCACCTGCAACTAACAACGCTATAAGAGGGGCTGAGCATAGCGGTAACATAGCCAATCAACGGTTTGCTAGGACAAGGTGGGTTAGAGGCTTGGTTCAACAATATGGGAGGCATGAAAAGCAAGTGGTAGGTATCGCAGCATAGGCATAACAAAAGAGCGAGCAACTAAGCAAGCAAAGATAGAAGTGATTTCGAGGGTATGGTCATCTTGCCTGAAATCCCGCAAGGAAGAAGAACGAGTCCATGAAGAAGATAAACGGACGTAGTCGAACGGGTCCTCACAAACGCGACATTACCGGAACCAACCCGAAGAAGCAAACACCGGAAAGAAACACACAACATAGTAAACAACCAACACATGAACATGGTAGGATATGCGGGATGCGGGATGCGATGCATATGCATGATGTGACAAGGAATGCATGAACCTGGCCTCAACTTGGAAATCCAAGTGTGCCACTGTAAAGGTGAGATGAAATCGCTTGAAAACGATATAAAGAACGCCGGAATCGGAGTTACGGTTTGGAAATGGCAAGCGATTTAAATATGACACCGGTCTGCGATTTACAGCAAGTAGCCATCTAAATGCAACAAGTTAAACATGCTACAACACTCAAACATGACAAAAAAATACATGGCAGGGATCCATTCATGAATCTTAACAAAAGACTAGCACTGAGCTACGGCCAAATCATCCATTAACAGGTTCAAACAAGCATGGCAAAAATGCATATGGTAAACAGATTTCAGACTTAGTGAAATTAACACTTGTCTGGAATTTCAGATCAGCTAGCACTCTTTGGAGCAACAAAACTACATTCTACAGGACCTAAACATGGCAAAGTAAAGCATGGCATGGAGCTACTCAAAGAGCTTAACAAAAGTCCCTTAGTGACCTTGAGCCAAAAGGGATCAGAAAATACAATTGCAAGCATGTGAACATGGCAAAAACATAATCAGTTCTCAGACTTAGTGAAAACTGGAGCATGCTGAAAACAGATATCAAGTAGGCATGTTTACGAGCTCGATGCACTCACTACAGAGCAAGGCATGACAATCTAAGCATACACCCATCAAGAACACACAAAATGCAAGCTAGACATGGCAAGAACAATAGCATAGCGTGCATGGATCAACTACAACATCATCGGCAAAATCGCTAACAAGTAGACAATCTGCCCAGATTCATGAAGTAGCAAAAGTAGAGCTCGATTGACTCAAGCTAGGGTGCTCCATAATTGCAAAAAAAGACATGGATGGATAGAGCACTACAAGATTAACAAATCATCCTTACTGATCATCCTCAAAAGAGGCACGGATCACTTGGAAACAACATGAACATATGGCATATTGATAAGAACAGCTCAAGGACTTGGTGGAAATGCTAAGTCCCTGAAATCAGCATTAACGAATGCCTCACTTTGCAAGCTTGTGCTAGTCACCACACACATCACAAAAATACATGGGTTGCACCTCTGGATAGATGGCAAAACATATAACAAAACACATGTAGAGCTCATGTGCATATCATGCACACATTAATTATGGCAAAAATGACAAATATCTAAATGGAGCAGCAGATCTGACAATTATCTCAAGTAGCATTCTTCTACCAGCATTTCGGGCATCAAGATGAACTCAAATGAAAATGATGCAATGGAATGAAATGATGTACTCTCTGAGGCGAACATTTTGATATGCTATACGCATGAATCGGAGCTACGGATGCGGAGATACAACATGATGAATATGGGCATATGAAACATGGAAATCTCGGGGACTTGGTGAAATTTTACCCCGTGGGAAAAGTGGATCTCGCGGATCGGGACGGAGCGGTGCGATGCGGCCGTTTGGATCGGGGATGGATGGATCTCGTCCATCTTCTCCAGATCCGGCGACTGGGTGGACTCCGGCGAACACCGGAAAGCGAGGAGGCCGGCGGGAGGAGCGGGACGCGCTGGCGAAGGGGAGCGCGGGCCAGCGCCGGTCGGCGGGTCAGCGAGCAAGGCGGGGCGGCGGCGAGCCGTGTAGGAGGCGGCGCGGCGAGCTGCGCCGGCGATGGTGGCGGGCGTGCACCGGCGATGCTCTGGCGATGGTGGCGGGCGTGCGCCGGCGATGCTCCGGCGATGGCCGGCAAAGGGCGCCGCGGCGGCGCGCACATATCCCGCAAGGAGGAAGGAG
>NC_057797.1:248836696-248845619 GCF_018294505.1 Triticum aestivum | reverse complement strand
ATCTGGCCCGGGGCGGGCCGGCCTCGGGCCCCGGTGGGCCGCGGGAGCCGGGGAGGAGAGAGAAAGGAGGCGGGGCTGAGGTGGCGCGAGGGGAGTGGCTGGCTGTGGCGGCGGAGTGACGTGGCACACTGCCATTGGGCGGAGTGAGGTGGAGGGCAGACATGTCCGGCGGCGGGGATTTTGTCCGGTGGCGCGAGGTAGGGGAAGGCTAGGGTTTGACCGCGAAATTCGGGAGAGGAGCACATATTTATAGGTAGAGGGAGCTAGGAGAGTCCAAATGAGGTGCGGTTTGCGGCCACGTGATCGTGATCGAACGACCGAGATGATGGATGAGGTTTAGGTGGGTTTTGGGCCACTTTGGAAGGGTTTTGGGCTGCAACACACACGAGGCCTTTTCGGTCCCTCGGTTAACCGTTGGAGCATCAAACAAAGTCCAAATGGTACGAAACTTGACAGGCGGTCTACCGGTAGTAAACCAAGGCCGCATGGAAAGTCTCGGTCCAATCCGGAAATGTTTAACCCCCACACATGAAGGAAAGGTAGAAATGACCACCGGAGGAGAACGGAACGCCAGAATGCAAAACGGACAACGGGGAAAATGCTCGGATGCATGAGACGAACATGTATGCAAATGAAATGCACATGATGACATGATATGCAATGCATGACACGCAAGCAATGACAAGGCAACAACAACGAATAACTGGCCGACACCTGGCACATCGGTCTCGGGGCGTTACACAATTGGGGAGCGTGGCCGCGGCGGCCATGGTGGTGATGGTGGAGTAGGAGGGCCGTTCGAGCTCAATGGAGAGGTTGGGGAGGGAGCTGGGAGGTTGGTGAGGAGGCTGATGAGCTCGGGAGGGCCTCGGGGTGGCCTTATATAGGCGGGGGCGAGGGGCACGGGCTCGGGTGTCGCCGGGCACGTCCGACCGAGGCTCTAGCGACGGCCAGCGATCACGGGGAGGAGCGGGAACACGATAAGGGGGGGTGCGGATGAGCCGCAGAGGTCACGGAGACGAGCGGAGCTCGAGGACAAGAATAGGAAGAAGCCACGGCGCCATCAATGCTCGGTCAGCCACAGTGCGCCCGTGGGCGAGCGTCGGTGAGGGGTTTTACCGAGGGGGAAAGAGGTCCAGGAGGACGGCGACGACGCGGTAAAACAGTTGGACATGCTCATGCTCGCTGAGACGCCGAGAAGAGGAGGGGCCCGAGCAAGAAACCATTCTGGACGCGCACACTGCATGCCAAGTCGGTGGTCACCGCGCAGACTGGCGAGGAGAAGATGCCAAGGGTGGGCAAACGTTGCCTACTGCAGCAAACTTGGGTGAGCACTAGTGATCAATGGGAAGGGTTTTGGATCCAATGGAGTTGTCTATGAGGTTGAGGTAAAGAAGGACTTTCATCCTGGTAACTTGGAGAAGAATTGGATGAAGATAAATCATAGTTGCTTTGGAACTGACCAAAATGGTCCAGAAATGAGATTTGGATGATGCACTCAAATGGTGTGGCCACTTGAGCTCAAGTTTGTCAAGACTTCATGATTTGATCATATAAAGATGCTGTATAAGTTTCATACCAATTGGATAAACCAAAATGGTACTTCCTTCACAAACATTTCCACTGACTAGAAACTTGCAAAAATTCTAGGGAAATATTGGTTTGATGAACCATGCCCAAAATGGGTTGAGGTAGGTTATATGAATAATAGAAGGCCTAGAAAAATTGACAGCCATAATGGAGCAAGATAAAGTATACTTGCTTCACAAACTGAAATTTTGGACAGAATCAAATAATTGAAGATGAGCTCACATGGAGGCATGAAATGTAATCTACTTTGGTGGAGGGCTATGATATGATGATATTAGGGATCATGCAAAATGGTAACTCATTTGGATATGCCTAGCTTATACTTCCTTCACCACCAGTTCCCTCAGATAGGAACTTTGGAAAATCATAATTAAATAATTACTAGGCAAATGAGGTTGCATTTTGGCATGTGGCAATGATATGGACAGAAAAAGGTGTCCAAGGAGTTTGAGGTCAATTGGGAAAAGATAAATGGCACTTGCTTCACAATGTGCCATTTAGGGCAAAATAGGAAATGAATTAATTGAGCAAGATGATAAACATGACAAATGAAATATTTTGCCATATTTGAGAAATATATAACCCAAAAAATTTATGAGAATTTTAGGAGTGATGGAAATAAAGGTTGCTTCACAACCTAGAGCAGACAGGGTTATTCCTTTAATAGAAAAAGGAATATTCCTGAGAAAAAGAAATTAGGGTTTGGTCAAGCAGTGGAGTGACATGATCTTGGCAAGGTTTTGAGAATGATGAGACACTTGGGAGAGGAAATTAAGATGATTTCTCAGGTGACAAGGCCACAGAATCACTCCAAAAAGAAAAACAGAGCAAAAACCAATAAATCAAAAAGAAAAAGAAAAGGGCCAAAATCTAGGCTATTACAGCTCTTACCCCCTTAAAGAAATCTCGTCCTCGAGATTTAGTTGCTCTGGGAACAAGTATGACTTGAGGATACCGTTTCCAACTCGGGCATCCTTTTTTCCTTTATTTATTGTTCCCCCAAGAATTTCAGATGATCAACTTACCTTGCTCTGGGGTGGCTTTTCCCAAATTTTGAGGGGTCTTTGCTCATATACCAAATCATTTTGCTGACGTTGATTTTCTCATATCTGTGGTGATGTCCGATGGATCTGATCATAAATTTCCTTTTTGTCATGAAAACCTTTTATTTCTGTCATGGGGTTGCTGCAAGCCTTCTAGGTTCAATAGATGCTTAGAATTAATCATGGCCATCTTCTGACGGGATCTGACTGCTCATAGGTGCACTGATTTATCCTGATTTATTTCCTTTGGCTCGAGCATGTGGCATACGCCAGAGATTTAACTGCCTTCTGTCGTGAGTAATATAACGGTGCATGGAGTTATAGCTATGTCATACCTCAAATATTTATATCTTGAGACCTTGCCCAACAGGGGCTGACGGACAAATGCTTTTCCTAACAAACTGACGTGTACTTGATTCCGTCGGCGAGTATACCGGGTCTGAGCTGATTATTCGGCTTTTGACTTTCTCATTTTGTCGGTATACCCATTTTTGGTAATACACTGTGATATGTTTTAACTCTGCCGTTGAGGTCAAACCGTTGATGTTGCAAAGGAATCTTGGATCTGACGGAACAGACTTGGATATTCCACACTAACCATGTCAATCGGGTCAACGGGATATGCAAATCCTTGTAACTAGAGTAGGTCGCTGAAGGTGTATGTCTTTGTGGATCCATATGGAATTATGGCCTCCAACTGGTTTGGGTATCCGGACCCTGATGGTCATGCAAAATACATCATACCTTTGTTGTCAGTCTCACCTTTTAACGGTCATGATTCTCTTTGTCAGGATATCTTGCTGAAATAACTTGGCCACACATGTCCTTGATTCTTTGTATGACCATGGATGTGATTAATGTTTTTGACATTATTCCTTGTGCTTGTTTTTCTGACCTGTGTCCGCACATATATGGCATGTACTCGAGGTTTTTAGCTGTACGGAGCTCATTGCTGAGGCCAATCATACAAGAAGGTGACAAGAGTTTATATATCACCTTGTCTGGTGCGGGAATAATGACCTTGATAACTGTTGATTTTGTGATGTCATCTCTCGATCTTGTCGATCCTTGTAATTCATGAGATGTATCTCTGCTTATCTTCATTTGCATGGCTCACGAGGTTGTTAGATCCGTACCTTTCTTAGGTATATATCTGACAAACTTATTGCAAATCTGATCCTTGATCTGCAGAGAAAAGCCATTCGTGTAGCTTGCCGAGGAAGGCTCATTATCTTCTGCTCGAAGCTTTTGCCTGTGTGGCGGGCAGAAGAAGCCTTGATAGCTTACACACGAAGCTTGACCTGAGTAGTGTGCAGGAGAAGCCGGGTTTCCGTACTTGAGAAGCTTCTCCTCGGGTTTGCTTGTTGAGAAAAAATCATTTCCCGTTTGTAGGAAGCTTTTATCGAGGTATCTTGTTGAGAAAGACTGGGTACCGTGGGCCGGAAATATATCATGCTGAGGAAAATTTTTGAGGAGCCTTGCCTCATAAATTTCTTCCGATAGCGTGTGGAATAATGCTGGGTTTCTTATATCCAAAACTTCATACTGATATGCAGACTGAAATCCATGCACACGTCCATAATATTTTGCGGCTGATCATTTGCGCGAGAAAATTTGTTTGAGTGTCTTCCTTGAGCATATAACATCCTGACTTTCTCTTGGAGTATAACATATTTCAAGTATCATTTATTGCCGAGCCAAGACTTTGCCTATGCTCCATACCTTTGACTGAAAAATATAACGTTGGTCTTGCATCTGACTTGTCTTTCTGCGATCATTACTGCTGTAGAATTGATGCGGATAATCAATCCAAGACATAATTGGTATTCTGAGCAGATATTCCTTATATCATGCGGTTGACTGAGAAGTCCATAATGTTTAGGAGCTTCTTCCAAATATTTGAAATACTTATTACTTCTTCGAGTCCGGTGTCAGTTGATGAGCAACTCCTTATAGGGGAAAATAATGTAACACCGGGGCCCAAAAGAAAGAAGCAAAAGAAAACTCAACTAAATAAAAACACACAACAACAATCAATTTACACACAATCAATGTCACATATTACTGCTAGTCACACAATATGCATGCCTACTTAAGCACACAAATCTCGCGGGATCTCTGGTTCTACGATCTAGCATGCTGTGATGATGTGCACGAGGACGAATAAATGTGTGGAAAAATTGGTGTAAACAGTGCTACACCAAGTGCTAGGTTAGCCAGGTAGCAACCTGGACTAGCTCAGAGGCGAGGACGCACTCGGTAATCATGTTGCGGGACACGAAGGTCGCAACCACATTATTATCAAGCGGACGGAAAAAGGTCCATACTCGTCCAAGAAATAGGATAGCGGGGAAAAACTGAGGCTGCTAACATTGCCCTTTCTTGATATCTACATCAGTAAGGGTTGCCAACATGACAAGAAAAAAGGACGATCCGTGATAGAAGCATGTCTACCACCGAAACAAAAGGTGGGGCTGAAGGAAATAATTCGGCGCAATACCTGAGCACCATTTTTGCAAACAATGTCAGGATCAATTGGCATCACTCTGCTGGGATAGAAATGACGCCAAACACCGAAGAATGAGCAAGAAAAGAAAACTGGAGCAATGCAAAGGCTGAGCTGTAGTGGATCCAGACCGATGCCACCTACACTCACCAGATTAAACAGTTAGTAACAAAATAATAAGGCTACATGCATGCTATGCAACAAACAAATGCAGCAACCAAATGTGACAAACAAGACCACCTCTAAACTACCGATTCCTACCGGTTTCTACCGCTTGCGCTGACTAGGGCGTCCTACAGCCAGACCGGCTCTGATACCAAGCCTGTGGCACCCCGGCTCAGAGAAACCGGAACGCCCCGTATTCCAGCCCAGAGATCGAGGAGAAGTCTCTGGAATACGACACTGCTTGACATAGAACAAATCAGCTCTTATTACAAAAATAATAATTACACGGGTCTGATGTTACAATGATCACATCAGCATGGCGACACTACGCCTGTGATACTACACTTGCTCTATGCTAGCAGCGGAACAACTCGTAGCAGCAGAAAACTTCTAGCAGCAGAACAACAACGAAGGTGGTGAACTTCACTCCGCAGGGACTCTGTCTGGGACACGATCTAGCTCGCACGAACGGAAACCACGACAAGCAATCACGGCATCACCTGCAATCTGGCATGACAAGCCAGGTCAGTACATTGAATGTACTTGCAAAATCACAACAACCATAAACATCAAGGCAAGACAATAACATAGCATTAGCAGGTTAATTAATTAACAACTACCATGATGAAGCAACTACTAAGCATGAGACGAACTAATACAATGCTGATAAATCACCA
This sequence comes from Triticum aestivum, assembly GCF_018294505.1. NCBI lineage: Eukaryota > Viridiplantae > Streptophyta > Magnoliopsida > Poales > Poaceae > Triticum > Triticum aestivum. The sequence continues at coordinate 248,839,638 of NC_057797.1, read as the reverse complement.
TCTTAGATCTCCATAACCATATATCTCTTGGCTAACCGGCCAAGCAATATACCATCTCGATCAACTCATGATCAAAACCATACGGTGATCTTTCCGGCGATCACTACCATGACCAACACTTGGTCTCAAACTGTGATCTTTCGGTGATCACAACCATGACCAAAACTTAGTCTCCAACATCATCATCAACATCCTGCCAATCTGTACTGCTCAACATATCAACATATGAATCACCTATAAGTCATTCCATCATGTGAGTGTTGATCAAACGGTGGGACCTAATATGGACCCATGCCCATGACCTAGGACACGACTATCGATAGATTAATACACTCTGTAGAGGTAGCACACTGTACCCACACCACGGAACCCATGGCCTCGGCATCCCATTCGGGTGGACCAACGGCATTCCGACGAAACCGATCTACTGCCATGACGCTCTCCCGGCCAATCCGACCCAAATCCCCAACGGGCTGGTCCTGGGTGGCCCCATGTCTACCAAAGACACCCCGACCACCGTTGTGGTCAAAACACTCCCACTCGGGGACACTCCCACTCGGGGACGCTCTCCCGGCCAATCCGACCCAAATCCCCAACGGGCTGGTCCTGGGTGGCCCCATGTCTACCAAAGACACCCCGACCACCGTTGTGGTCAAAACACTCCCACTCGGGGACACTCCCACTCAGGGACTCGGTACCAGAATCTCATCAACAAGCACACAAGGTTATGTCTGCCTACTTGATCAGGGTAAGCACGCCCATAACCTTCCCTAGTTGGAGGCACCGATGAGAGGTCACGACAATAGCTCGCATTAAGGCCTTCCCACAAAGGCAAATGTGGTTGCACTGAAAAAGTTCGATTTGGCGGCACCTGACCAACTTAATGACGGAATTTATCCCCAAAAATATAACTATGGTAACCGATACTCCAATATCAACTATAATCCAAGTCATAACAATATCCAGCAAATAAGCCAAACATAATCTCATCATCTCAAAATACTCCAAGGGTAGCACAATACTACTATCATGATGAATCCGAAAACAATACTCCTACTACTATAATAACAAGAATAAAGCTATTCAGCTAAGATCCACATGTAAACATCATTACCGAAAATAATACTCCAAGTAACAGAACATCAACTAGCATCATGAAAATAATCATACTAACCACTAATAATCCAAAGGCAGCATGATATCCAAAGTAATACTCCCAAATATAAAACAGGTACCATCATGAAAATAATCATACTAACCACTAATAATCCAAAGGCATCGTGACATCCAAAGTAATACTCCCAAATATAATAACAGGTACCATCATGAAAATAATCATACTAACCACTAATAATCCAAAGGCAGCATGACATCCAAAGTAATACTCCAAATATAATAACAGGTACCATCATGAAAATAATCATACTAACCACTAATAATCCAAAGGCAGCATGATATCCAAAGTAATACTCCCAAATATAATAACAGGTGCCATCATGAAAATAATCATACTAACCACTAATAATCCAAAGGTAGCATGACATCCAAAGTAATACTCCCAAATATAATAACAGGTACCATCATGAAAATAATCATACTAACCACTAATAATCCAAAGGCAGCATGACATCCAAAGTAATACTCCAAAGATATCATATCCAACACCACCATGAAAATAATCATAACATAAGCCACTAATAATCCAATGGCAACATGTCAACCACATAAGCTGCACAATATAAATCCTAGAACTCCAAGCAACATCATGGCAATAAAAATATCAAAATACAACTCCAAGAAATTTTCATGCACAAAGTCATGTAGCTAAAGCAATATTTTAAACAAGTTCAAATAATTTAAACCATGTCACTGCATTGCAATCATGCAAATGGAGGGTGTGGCTTGCCTGGGGTGGAAGAAATCACCGGGACAAGGTGCGAGAAACTCACAGAAAGGATCGCCGGAAAACGTACTCTCTCGGAGGGGGCTGAATAAGGGCAGGGGCAAAATAGTCATTTTCAGAATGTCAAAACATCATGAAAAGGTTACCAACAGAACAGGCTCGATAAAATGAAGACGTGGGATTTGGATTCACCTCAATCGGAGTCTCGAGCAAAAAGATATGATAGTTTGAACTTGAGCGACCAATCTGTAAAATAAACTCTACAAACAGGCCCCTGAGCTGAAAAATAGAAAACGTATTTTAGTGAAATACGCGTTCAGAACAGAGGAGACGTATTTCTGGCCGAAGAGAAACTAGAATACGCTTTCTGAAAGCGAACACGTACTCTGCGGGTTGACGCTTCCACTTATCCACGTCATCAGAGGCAGGCCCGGGGCGCTGGTCAAAGATGTGAGGCTTACGGGTGGGGCCGGCCACTTATCCACGTCACCATTAGGCTGGGTCAACACGGAGTGGCTGACGTGTGGGTCCCAAGCGCGCGGTGTCATCTTCTTCATCTCCCTCGCGCTCGCCCATGGACCAGAGGGAGGCCGCCGGCGTCGATGCTCGTCCGGGCGGCTCGGGTCGACTCAGGTGACGCCCCAGCCACCGGAGTGACCAGCATGGGGAGGCGCATCCGCCTAGGCTCTTCACGCGCGCCGGCGAGAGCTGGAGGAAGCAGGGCCTCGGCCACGGGGGACAGGAGCTTCGGGCGCCGTCGAACTCGATGCTACGGGGCTTTGGCAGAGGAGGGGAACGGCGAGGGAGCTCAGCCATGGTGTGGTAGGTGATTTGGTGGAGGAGGAAGTGGGAGAGGGGCTCGGGCTTTAGCCAATCGGGGAGCGTGGCCGCGGCGGCCATGGCGGTGATGGTGGAGCAGGAGGGCCGTTCGAGCTCAATGGAGAGGTTGGGGAGGGAGCTGGGAGGTTGGTGAGGAGGCTGATGAGCTCGGGAGGGCCTCAGGGTGGCCTTATATAGGCGGGGGCGAGGGGCACGGGCT
>NC_057797.1:248831980-248836374 GCF_018294505.1 Triticum aestivum | reverse complement strand
GGTCACGGAGACGAGCGGAGCTCGGGGACAAGAAGAGGAAGAAGCCACGGCGCCATCAATGCTTGGTCGGCCATAGTGCGCACATGGGCGAGCGTCGGTGATCGTCGGCGAGTGTTTTTATGGAGGGGGAAAAAGGTCCAGGAGGACGACGACGACGCGGTAAAAGAGTTGGACATGCTCGTGCTCGTTGAGACGCCAAGCAGAGAGGGGCCCAAGCAAGAAACCATTCTGGACGCGCGCACTGCATGCCAAGTCGGTGGTCACTGCGTAGACTGGCAAGGAGAAGATGCCATGTGTGGGAAAACGTTGTCTAGGGCATAGTCCATCCAGGGGAGGTTGCAACCGTGGTGGTAGATCGATAAAAAGTGATCTGGTTAAATGGTGAGAACCCTCTGAAGTTTACTGCAGTAAACTTGGGTGAGCACTAATGATCAATAGGAAGGGTTTTGGATCCAATGGAGTTGTCTGCGAGGTTTAGGTAAAGAAGGACTTTCATCCTGGTAACTTGGAGAAGAATTGGATCAAGATAAATCATAGTTGCTTTGCAACTGACCAAAATGGTCCAGAAATGAGATTTGGATGATGCACTCAAATGGTGTGGCCACATGAGCTCAAGTTTGTCAAGGCTTCATGATTTGATCATATAAAGATGTTGTATAAGTTTCATACCAATTGGATAAACCAAAATGGTACTTCCTTCACAAACATTTCCACTGACCAGAAACTTGCAAAAATTCTAGAGAAATATTGTTTTAATGAACCATGCCCAAAATGGGTTGAGTTAGGTTATATGGATAATAGAAGGCCTAGAAACATTTACATCCATAATGGAGCAAGATAAAGTATACTTGCTTCACAAACTGAAATTTTGGACAGAATCAAAGAATTGAAGATGAGCTCACATGGAGGCATGAAATGAGCTCTACTTTGGTGAAGGGCCATGATATGATGATATTAGGGATCATGCAAAATGACAACTCATTTGGATATGCCTAGCTTATACTTCCTTCACCACCAGTTCCCTCAGACAGGAACTTTGGAAAATCATAATTAAATAATTATTAGGCAAATGAGGTTGCATTTTGGCATGTGGCAATGATATGGACAGAAAAAGGTGTCCAAGGAGTTTGAGGTCAATTGGGAAAAGATAAATGGCACTTGCTTCACAATGTGCCATTTAGGGCAAAATAGGAAATGAATTAATTGAGCAAGATGATAAACATGACAAATGAAATATTTTGCCATATTTGAGAAATATATAACCCAAAATATTTATGAGAATTTTAGGAGTGATGGAAATAAAGGTTGCTTCACAACCTAGGGCAGACAGGGTTATTCCTTTAATAGAAAAAGGAATATTCCTGAGAAAAAGAAATTAGGGTTTGGTCAAGCAGTGGAGTGACATGATCTTGGCAAGGTTTTGAGAATGATGAGACACTTGGGAGAGGAAATTAAGATGATTTCTCAGGTGACAAGGCCACAGAATCACTCCAAAAAGAAAAACAGAGCAAAAACCAATAAATCAAAAAGAAAAAGAAAAGGGCCAAAATCTAGGCTATTACAGCTCTTACCCCCTTAAAGAAATCTCGTCCTCGAGATTTAGTTGCTCTGGGAACAAGTATGACTTGAGGATACCGTTTCCAACTCGGGCATCCTTTTTTCCTTTATTTATTGTTCCCCCAAGAATTTCAGATGATCAACTTACCTTGCTCTGGGGTGGCTTTTCCCAAATTTTGAGGGGTCTTTGCTCATATACCAAATCATTTTGCTGACGTTGATTTTCTCATATCTGTGGTGATGTCCGATGGATCTGATCATAAATTTCCTTTTTGTCATGAAAACCTTTTATTTCTGTCATGGGGTTGCTGCAAGCCTTCCAGGTTCAATAGATGCTTAGAATTAATCATGGCCATCTTCTGACGGGATCTGACTGCTCATAGGTGCACTGATTTATCCTGATTTATTTCCTTTGGCTCGAGCATGTGGCATACGCCAGAGATTTAACTGCCTTCTGTCATGAGTAATATAACGGTGCATGGAGTTATAGCTATGTCATACCTCAAATATTTATATCTTGAGACCTTGCCCAACAGGGGCTGACAGACAAATGCTTTTCCTAACAAACTGACGTGTACTTGATTCCGTCGGCGAGTATACCGGGTCTGAGCTGATTATTCGGCTTTTGACTTTCTCATTTTGTCGGTATACCCATTTTTGGTAATACGCTGTGATATGTTTTAACTCTGCCGTTGAGGTCAAACCGTTGATGTTGCAAAGGAATCTTGGATCTGACGGAACAGACTTGGATATTCCACACTAACCATGTCAATCGGGTCAATGGGATATGCAAATCCTTGTAACTAGAGTAGGTCGCTGAAGGTGTATGTCTTTGTGGATCCATATGGAATTATGGCCTCCAACTGGTTTGGGTATCCGGACCCTGATGGTCATGCAAAATGGTAACTCATTTGGATATGCCTAGCTTATACTTCCTTCACCACCAGTTCCCTCAGATAGGAACTTTGGAAAATCATAATTAAATAATTACTAGGCAAATGAGGTTGCATTTTGGCATGTGGCAATGATATGGACAGAAAAAGGTGTCCAAGGAGTTTGAGGTCAATTGGGAAAAGATAAATGGCACTTGCTTCACAATGTGCCATTTAGGGCAAAATAGGAAATGAATTAATTGAGCAAGATGATAAACATGACAAATGAAATATTTTGCCATATTTGAGAAATATATAACCCAAAAAATTTATGAGAATTTTAGGAGTGATGGAAATAAAGGTTGCTTCACAACCTAGGGCAGACAGGGTTATTCCTTTAATAGAAAAAGGAATATTCCTGAGAAAAAGAAATTAGGGTTTGGTCAAGCAGTGGAGTGACATGATCTTGGCAAGGTTTTGAGAATGATGAGCCACTTGGGAGAGGAAATGAAGATGATTTCCCAGGTGACAAGGCCACAGAATCACTCCAAAAAGAAAAACAGAGCAAAAACCAATAAATCAAAAAGAAAAAGAAAAAGGCCAAAATCCAGGCTGTTACATTGGACCTCTGAGAACAGGTAGGAGCGGCTTCACTCATGTACTCGTGGTAGTCGACAAATTCACCAAATGGATTGAAGCCAAACCTATCTAAGGTCTTGAAGCTAGTACTGCGGCCAGTTTCATGAGAGAGTTAACATTCAGATATGGTGTTCCGCACAACATCATCACTGACAACAGCTCGAACTTCGATTCGGATGAGTTCAGAGCCTTTTGTGCTTCCCAAGGCAGTCGAGTCGACTATGCTTCAGTCACCCACCCCCAGTCGAATGGACAAGCCGAAAGAACAAACAGGTTGATCCTCAAAGGATTGAAACCCCAACTGATGCGCGATCTCAAGCATGTGGCAGTCGCCTAGGTCGATGAACTTCCATCAGTACTTTGGGGTTTGAGGATGACTCCGAATTGGTCGACTGGGCGAACACCATTCTTCTTGGTCTAAGGAGCTGACGCTGTGCTTCCGGGTGACTTGCTTCACAATGCACCCAGAGTCGAGCTCTTCTCAGAAGATGAAGCAGAACATGCTCGACAAGACGCAGTTGATCTCCTGGAAGAGGAAAGAGAGATGGCTCTGATCCGATCGACCATTTATCAGCAAGACCTATGTCGATTCTACGCCAGAAACGTGAGGGGTCGAGCATTTCAGGAAGTAGATTTGGTTCTTCGAGTGGATCAACAGAAGCCACACAAGCTTGCCCCTACTCGGGAAGGTCCTTTCATCATCACCAGAGTGCTCCACAATGGAGCATACCACCTCTACAACGTCGAACATAAGAAAGACGAGCCACGTGCTTGGAATGCGGAGTTGCTCTGCCCCTTTTATACTTAAGCATTCAGACTGTTGAGATGTAATAAGAAATACCCTTTAGTTTGATTATCAAAGACACGGTTTTATAGTCTCGTAAATGTTCGTTGTTCCCTTTTTTGTATGTTCTAAATCTCCCAGTGGGCGGCTTAGATGCGAATCCGTTTCGCCTAAGTTTAACAAATCCTACCGAGTGATGAGCAAGCCTGTCACTCGGGGGCTTAGCTGCGAATCCATTTCGCCTAAGTTGAAAAAATCCTACTGAGTGGTGAGCAAGCCTCTCACTCGGAGGATTAGCTGCAGTCCAGTACTCGCCTAAGTTGAAAAATCCTACCAAGTGGTGAGCAAGCCTCTCACTCGGAGGCTTAGCTGCAATCCAGTACTCGCCTAAGTTGAAAAAAATCCTACCGAGTGGTGAGCAAGCCTCTCACTCGGAGGCTTAGCTGCAGTCCAGTACTCGCCTAAGTTGAAAAAATCCTACCAAGTGGTGACCAAGCCTCTCACTCAGAGGCTTAGCTGCATTCCAGTACTCGCCTAAGTTC
>NC_057797.1:248804992-248831708 GCF_018294505.1 Triticum aestivum | reverse complement strand
TGATGAGCAAACCTCACACTCGGGGGATTAGTTGCAGTTCAGTACTCACATAAGTTTCAAAAAATCCTACCGAGTGATGAGCAAACCTCACACTCGGGGGCTTAGCTGCAGTCCAGTTCTCGCCTAAGTTTAAAAAATCAACCGTGTGATGAGCAAACATCACACTCAGGAGCTTAGCTGCAGTCCAGTACTCGCCTAAGTTTAAAAAATAATACCGAGTGATGAGCAAACCTCACACTCGGGGGCTTAGCTGCAGTCTAGTACTCGCCTAAGTTTAAAAAAACCCTACCGAGTGAGAGCAACCCTCACACTCGAAGGCTTAGCTCCAGTCCAGTACTCGCCTAAGTTTGGAAGACACTCCTATACACAAGTACAACGTGCGCTCCATCCCTATCTGCAAGGACGACGAGGTGTTGGTCGACTGCAAACCTCTCTTCAGAGCTGCGCCACAAGTACAACGAGCGCTCCATCCCTATCTGCAAGGATGAGGAGGTGCAGGTCGACTGCAACCCCCTCCTCGGAGCTGCGCCACAAGTACAACGTGCGCCCCATCCCTATCCGCACGGACGACGAGGTGCTGGTCGACTGCAACCCTCTCTTCGGAGCTGCACCACAAGTACAACGTGCGCTCCATCCCTATCCGCAAGGACGACGAGGTGCAGGTCGACTGCAACCCACTCCTCGGATCTGCGCCACAAGTATAACATGCGCTCCATTCTCATCCGCAAGGATGATGAGGTGCATTTCGACTGGGATATCCTCCTCAGAATTGCATCTCAAGTACAAAGAATATTCCGAGTGAAGAACAAGTTCCACTCGAAGGCAAACACAAGCACATTCAGAAGATAAACCAAGTTCAAATAGAATCTTAAAAGTTTTAGGACAAAGATAAAAGTACTCGGGCATCAGGCCCAAAGGAGTTTAACGGTTACAAAATCACTCGGCATTCTGAGGCAAATTTAAGGTGAGGTATCAAGTTTGTTCACTCCGCAGGAGGAGGGGTTGCAGGCTCGACGAACTCATCTAGATCAATCCCGTCAGTGATCCCAGTGGTAGCAGTGATGAAAGTCTCCATGAAGGATTGGAAGTCGTGTCTTTTGGTGTTAGCGACCTTGATCGCCGCCAGCTTCTCTTCTCGAGCTTCTTTGCAGTGGACCCTAACCAGCGACAGAGCCACGCCAGCACCGCATCGGGCAGAAGACTTCTTCCATTCCTGCACTCGACCAGAAACCTCATTGAGTCGAGTCATCAGAGACTCGAGATCATTCTGAAACGTTGCCCTTGGCCAGAGTGATGTCTCAATGCGCGACGTCGCCACCTTCAAGCGAGCAAGATAGCTATTAACGCTAGCAACGCGAGTCCAGTCGAAGCACATTCATGGCAGCCTCATCGTCGACTGGAGAAAGGATGGGATCCAAGCCCGTCTTGATCCGTCCAGTTTCCTCTTCAATGTTTTGGCAGAATTATGCAGATTCAAGGAGTTAATGAGTCGACTGATCCGCAGTGACTTGCAAACAGTAAAACAGTCGGATAATAAAAAAGGGTACCTTCGAGCATAAGGAAGAGCTTCTTGGCGAGGGCTTTCAGATAAGCTTCCAAGTCGTTTCTCCTACGAGACATGCCTTCTAGCTGCTCATTCAGAGTCACCTTATCTTTCTTCAGATGAGTCACCTCTCGGTTGTATTCAGTAAGAGACGACTTCAGCTTGGTTATTTCCTCCTCTAGCGCTCCGACCGAAGCCAACTTTTTGTCAGCAAGTGCAATCTTCTCCTGAGCCTCCTTTTGCGCAGCTGCAAGGTCGAGGTCCTTCTTTGCTAGAGCCAGCCTCATTTTCTCTACAAAATACACATTTGGTTCAAACAGAAGAACGAAGGGATAACTTGAAGGATGGTCGAGATAAGCAGTCGACAGGACGTTACCTTCCGTACCAGCAACTTCATCTTGAGCCTTTTTTAAGTTCTATTGGGCTAGCTCCAAGTCAAGGTTGAGTTGCCTATGCTTTTCCTCGAATTCAGCGAACTTGGAGATAAGTGCACACGATTTCTACAATGAGTAAAAGACATGTCAATGGACAAGATCAAAGATTATTTACTTCCGAGTGAATAAAACTTTAAGACTACTGCAGAATCAAACATTCTACAGTAGTCTCGGGGACTACACCTTGTGGGTGCACTTAGCGTGCTCCCACTGGTTCAGATTCCACTCGACACGGTCTGTCCAAACCGAGTGGAAGAAAAAAAAGAAAGAGAAAGAAGTACTCAGACCCCAATCGACTGCCAGCAGTCGAGTGCGGTCTCGGGGACTACACCCAGTGGGTGCTCTTAGCGTGCCCCCACTGGTTCAGATCCCACTCGACATGGTCCGGCCAGACCGAGTGGAAGAGTGAAAACAACAAAGATGGCAAAACACCCAGTGGGTGTGCAGATGCGAAGTGCAAGACAACAAGAGATTACACGACGAAAAGTATTCATGTAGCATATCCTAATAGAACAAGTTCAGTCGGAAGCCAACTTACTTGGACATTGGCTCGAAGGGCCGCGCTGGCGTCGTAAGTAGCCTGACTGTTTTCGTGCACCACCTTCACCCACTCCATCATTATGCCTGCCTGGCGAATGGCTTCCGCAGCGGCGTCCGCCTGGCTTTCTAGAACGTGATGAGTGTGAAGAATGGGACTGACGGTCCAGACACAGCAACTTGAAGTTCTCAGGTATGAAGTTGGACGGTTGAAGCAAGCACTGGCACAGTCGACGATGTGGGGCATACACTCGACACTGGATCAACACAAGTAACAGAAACCCTGCTCACACCTTCAAGCTGTTGAACTACTGGCTCTGCTGCCGGTTTTGATTGGGATGTATTGCCAACTGATGCCTTCTTGTTCCTCCTGGGCCTCAGCGGCACGTCCTCATCATCATCTGGGAGCTCAATGATATTGGGAGGGGCTGCAAAGAGATCAGTCGACCCCAGATCAGTCGTCTGAATTTAATCGACCAAGTAACCAAGGACAGGATTACGAGAGTTTTACCTGGGTTAGAGGTGACTGCATCTTCCATCTCTCCATCTTCGTACTTGTGTGCGGAAGTCCCGGAGGTAGCAGCTCTGCAAATTTCAATATTCAGTCAGTCACGTCTATCTCACCGAGTCAACCAAAGAATCAGGTCTGGTTATTACCCAGAGATAGTAGGAATGTCCACTTTGATCTTGGGTAAAGCCTTCAGTGGTTTGGATGATGCAACTTTCAGTTGTTTCGGCGCCTTATCAGTTGGCACTGGAGATGATGCAGCTTTCGGTTGCTTCGGTGCCCTCTCAGTCGGCACTGGAGAAGACGCCCGAGGGCGCTTCGACGACTATCCAGTCGGTGTGGTCACTTTGTCGTGGATGCTTGCCGGGTCGTGAGTGTGCCTGGAACTTTGTCGTGGATGCTTGCCGGGTCGTGAGTGTGCTTGGATATTTTTACCCTACGAGGAGGTGAGTCAACCTCTTCTTCATCACTCGGGTCGTCACTCTCCTCATCCTCCTCGTCGTTAGAGTGCCACTCGCCGCTCTCGCCCCCGCTCGCCTCCCCCTCTGGATCATGATACTGCTCCCTGTTGGGCATCGAGTACATCTCAATAAGGGCCTGAAAGATAACAAGCAAAGCAAAAATCAGTCGGTTGTCAACAAGCGATTACATGATGAATCAAGAGAACACTCGGCAATCCAGAGTCGGACCTGGTCTAGCTGGCGCGAGTTTTCGAATGAAGGGACTCTCCTGGACCCCCAGGGGTTATCCTTGTTACCAGTGATGCCTTTCAGCCACTTCTCCACCATGTCCTCGTCAACCTCCTCCGGGTGGATCCGAGTGGAATCCTCAATACCCGAGTACATCCACATCGGATGGTCACGGGCTTGGAGCGGCTGGATGCGTCATTTAAGGAAGACCTCCAATAGATCCATACCGGTCACGCCGTCCCGGACAAGCTAGACCACCCGCTCGACCAACACCTTCACCTGCGCCTTCTCCTCTGGGACCACTTTCAAGGCGGAGGGCTTGTCGACCCGAGCCATGGAGAAAGCTGGAAGTCCGGTCGACTGACCTAGAGTCGGCTGGTCTTTGCAATAAAACCAGGTCGACTGCCATCCTCAGACCGACGCAGGAAGGATCATGGCTAGGAAAGTGCTTTTAACTCTCATTTGAATCCCAAGACCCCCACACATCTGAATCACGTGCGTCCTCTTGTCACTCGGGTTGGCCTTCTTGACCGACTGGGAACGACACATGAAAATGTGCTTGAAAAGACCCTAGTGTGGCCTACAACCTAAGAAGTTCTCGCACATGGACACATAGGCAGCGAGATATACGATGGTGTTGGGAGTAAAGTGGTGGAGTTGTGATCCAAAGAAGTTCAAGAATCCCCGGAAAAAAGGATGGGGAGGCAAAGAAAATCCACGGTCAACATGGGTGGCGAGGAGAACGCACTCACCCTCTCGCGGATGCGGTTCAGTCTCGCCTTCCGAGAGGCCCTCTGATTCGTGGGGAATCATCCCCCCTCGACCAGATCGTCGATGTCGTCCTGACTAATCATCGACCGAATCCAGTCGCCCTGGATCCATCCGCGCGGCAGGCCGGACCTCGACGAAGATTCGCCCCGGCTAGACTTCTTGCCCTTCGCCTTCGCCGTCGCCTTCTTCGCGCGCTCCAGAGCCACCATCCTCTCCTTCCCCATGGCCGCGGGTGAAACTCGAACAGAGCAACGATGCCAGGAGTAGAGGTGGATGTGGCGGAGAGAGCGGATGAGAATGGAGGAGAATGGGAACGCACTGTGCAGAAAACCGCAATCTGGCACCTTATATGAGGCCGCTTCCGAGTGGCTGACCTGTGGGTCCGGACGATCATATCAAATCCCGTAACAGTCGCGCGCGAGGTATGTGGCGAAAAAGGTGGCGCGGTGATCGAGGCGGCCTTGCCTAATCCCGTCCGATTACTGCGGCCTCCTCCGTCCCGTGCGCTTCCCCAAAATACAAATCCCACGATATCCGCGAGTAGCAGGGCAACCTGTCAGACGGAAGATTTTTTCCATATCAGTACTCAAAGCATTGCAGTAAAGTTCACTCAGAAGAACCAAGAATGGATCAAGGCGACTGAAAAAGAAGTTGAAGTCATCGTGATTGTTCATTTGGTCCCCATAAGGCTCTTCCGAAGCATGAAAATTTAATCGGAGGTGTTCTCAACTCCTTCTCCACTCAAGCCCTGAACCATTCGAGGGCTAATGTTGAAGCTATGTACCTAGGGTAGGGTCATAGGCCTGACCTAGACACCCTCCCCTAGGACACCATCTTAAAACCAGAAACATTCAAGGGATAGCGTCATCCACTCGACTACAAGTCGTTCCACTCGAAAGATTCAAGGTCACTCGACCGCAACAATTATCACTCGACGGCAGAAGACCTAAAGTCACTCTGCACGGCAACGGCCGGACGTTTACTTCATAGACTTAATAGGCATTTATGTCACTTAATTGCTAGCGTTACCAGTAATGCCTCCTTCTTAATGTACTTTAAACCCTTTGTAACGTGGGCTGGCTGGGGTCCTGGCGCACTCTATATAAGCCACCCCCTCCACTGGCATAAGGGTTCGCACCCCCTGTAAACACACACATACATAATGCAGTTGTCCGCCTCCGGGCACCGAGACGTAGGGCTTTTACTTCCTCCATGAAGGGCCTAAACTCGTAAAACTCGTGTGTACAACTTCGCCATAGCTAGGATCTTGCCTCCTCATACCTACCCCCCATTATACTGTCAGTCTTAGATCCACGACAGCGGAAGCCGGGCTGCTATTTCCGTTCTTGGGGTAGTTGATCCTCGGGTGGAGACGGCTTCCTTCCCCTGTGTTCGACGTTGAGCTTGCCGGCCTGTTTAAAGACCCAGCAGATTCTGTTGGTATGACTAGCAAAAGAGCCCGTGCGTTGCAACGAGAGAGAAACTATAACACCCGCTCTTAACTCAACAACCATCACTCAAGACCACAATAGGTCCATCTTCTTTATTTTTGCGAGGTATCATATTTGTGTTGCCGCTTATCCTCCTTCTCACCCTCGCCGGTGATACGTCTCCAACGTGTCTATAATTTTTGATTGTTCCATGCTATTATATTATCAACCTTGGATGTTTTATATGCATTTATATGCTATTTTATATGATTTTTGGGACTAACCTATTAACCCAGAGCCCAGTGCCAGTTTTTGTTTTTTTCCTTGTTTTAGAGTATCGTAGAAAAGGAAAATCAAACGAAGTCCAATTGACCTGAAACTTCATTGAACTTATTTTTGGATCAGAAGAAGCCCGGGAGACTTGGAGTCCACGTAAGGGAAGCTTCGAGGAGGCCACGAGGTAGGGGGGCGCGCCCACCCCCCTGGGCGCGCCCTCCACCCTCGTGGCTCCCCTGACGTACTCCTTCTGCCTATATATCTCCATATACCCTAAAAAGACTAGGGAGCACAATAGACTGGGAGTTCCGCCGCCATAAGCCTCCGTAGCCACCGAAAGCCAATCTAGACCCGTTCCGGCACCCTGCCGGAGGGGTAATCCCTCTCCGGTGGCCATCTTCATCATCCCGGTGCTCTGCATGACGAGGAGGGAGTAGTTCTCCCTCGCGGCTGAGGGTATGTACCAGTAGCTATGTGTTTGATCTCTCTCTCTCTCGTGTTCTTGAGGTGATATGATCTTGATGTATCGTGAGCTTTGCTATTATAGTTGGATCCTATGATGTTTCTTCCCCCCCTCTACTCTCTTGTAATGGATTGAGTTTTCCCTTTGAAGTTATCTTATCGGATTGAGTCTTTAAAGATTTGAGAACACTTGATGTATGTCTTGCCGTGCGTATCTGTGGTGACAATGGGATACCATGTGATTCACTTAATGTATGTTTTGGTGATCAACTTGCGGGTTCCGCCCATGAACCTATGCATAGGGGTTGGCACACGTTTTCGTCGTGATTCTCTGGTAGAAACTTTGGGGCACTCTTTGAGGTTCTATGTGTTGGTTGAATAGATGAATCTGAGATTGTGTGATGCATATCGTATAATCATACCCACGGATACTTGAGGTGACATTGGAGTATCTAGGTGACATTAGAATTTTGGTTGATTTGTGACTTAAGGTGTTATTCTAGTACGAACTCTAGGGCTGTTTGTGACACTTATAGGAATAGCCCAACGGATTGATTGGAAAGAATAACTTTGAGGTGGTTTCGTACCCTACCATAATCTATTCGTTTGTTCTCCGCTATTAGTGACTTTGGAGTGACTCTTTGTTGCATGTTGAGGGATAGTTATGTGATCCAATTATGTTATTATTGCTGAGTGGACTTGCACTAGTGAAGGTATGAACCCTAGGCCTTGTTTCCTAGCATTGCAATACCGTTTACGCTCACTTTTACCATTCGTTATCTTGCTGTTTTTATATTTCAGATTACAAAAACTATTATCTACCATCCATATACCACTTGTATCACCATCTCTTCGCCGAACTAGTGCACCTATACAATTTACCATTGTATTGGGTGTGTTGGGGACACAAGAGACTCTTTGTTATTTGGTTGCAAAGTTGCTTGAGAGAGACCATCTTCATCCTATGCCTCCTATGGATTGATAAACCTTAGGTCATCCACTTCAAGGAAATTTGCTACTGTCCTACAAACCTCTGCACTTGGAGGCCCAACAACATCTACAAGAAGAAGGTTGTGTAGTAGACATCACGCTCTTTTCTGGCACCGTTGCCGGGGAGGTTAGCGCTTGAAGGTATATCTTTAGATATTGCAATCGAGTCTTTTAGTTTCTTGTTTTATCACTAGTTTAGTTTATAAAAGAAAACTATATAAAAAATGGAATTGAGTTTGTCTCATACGCTTCATCTTTTAAATATCTTTCGTGAGTATGATGGAAAGGAAAATTGTGCCAAAATGTTAGAAGAAGAATGCATTAAAATGTTTGGCACTAAATATTTGAATGATGAGCATGATTGCAATGTTGTTAGTATGAATTCTTTGAATATACATGATACTAATGATGATTGCACTAGTTATGATGAAAATGTCTCCTATAAACATGTCAATTTTTGTGGAGTGCATTGGGTTTGTAAGTACACACCAAAAAGGGAAGATAGATATTGCAAGAAGCATAAGTACTTAGAAACTAAATTGTTGCAAGAAATACTAGATGATTGAGCTGAAAATTTAAGTTTTCTTAGCCGTACTTGTGGACTTTGCAATGAAAGTGTTCATTTAGCTATCCGATGCAAATTATTTCACGATCTAACCATGTCCAAAAATTGTAATGACTTGATTTCCCTTGCACATTATAATGAACTTAGCTTGCTCATGGGTTGGGAAGAACTGAAACATATAACTGGGGATCTCCCAGAATTTGCCCGTTATAAACTTCTTGGCTTTGATCTAGAGGAAATTTATATGTATTGTGCGGTGAATTGCATTGAAAACCCTTATATTGCCAATTACATAAAGAAAAGAAAACAAATAGAAGATGAAGAGAATACTAATGAAAGGGAAGAGACTTCCCAGTACCCTCCTATTATTTCTTATGATGAGTCAGGTAACGAGGAGGAGCCTCCTATTTAACCAATCTCATTAATAAGGAGCTCCAAAAAGAGGATTGAACACACACATGATATAGTGAAGAAGAAGAAAAGAAAAAGGAAGAGAGGTAAAAAGATATCTCCCCCAAATAAAGCTGCTCCTATTACTATTGTGCCTCATGAAAATATAATTGTGGAAGATAATGATACTTCTTATGATCTTGAAAAAATCTTTTTGTCACTTGCTTGGAAGAGTATGATAATTGCTATACTATTGGTGCTATCCATACTATTAATTATGATAGTGATTATGATTATGATATGAAAAGGCCCAAGCTTGGGGATGCTATGTTTGATGAAGATGATGTTTTTGAGAATATATTTGCTGCAATTAATGGCAGTCCCAAGCTTGGGGAGGCTATGTTTAATGAAGATGATATTTTTAGTCTCCCAAGTTTTGATATGCAAATTTATAATGATGATAGCATGCCTCCTAGTTATGATGATTATTGTGATGATACTTATGCTATAAAAAGTAGTGATTATATTTATAAAACTTGTCATGATTATGGTTACCCCTTTTCTAAACATTACTCTTTTAATGTAGAAACAATTTATAGTATTCGAGTTTCTTATGATACTCCCACTATTATTGATGAGAAGAAATTTGCTTATGTGGAGAGTAATAAAAATTCTATGCTTGTAGATCATGAGAAGAATGCTTTATATGCTGGTTATATTGTTGAATTCATTCATGATGCTACTGAAAATTATTATGAGGGAGGAGCATATGCTTGTAGGAATTGCAATAATATTAAGCTTCCTCTCTATGTGCTTAAAGTTTTGAAGTTATGCTTGTTTTACCTTCCTATGTTAGTTGATTATTGTTCCCATAAGTTGTTTGCTCAAAAAATCCCTATGCATAGGAATTGGGTTAGACTTAAATGTTCTAGTCATATTCTTCATGAGGCTCTCTTTATGTTTCAATTCTTATCTTTTATGTGAGCATCATTGAAATCATCATGCCTAGCTAGGGACGTTAAACGATAGTGCTTGTTGGGAGGAAACCCAATTTTATTTTTGTCCCTTGCTTTTTTCTCGTGTTTAGTAATAAATAATTCATCTAGACTCTGTTTAGATGTGGTTTTATTCTTTTAATTAGTGTTTGTGCCAAGTAGAACCTTTGGGAAGACTTGGGGAAAGTCTTTGCGATCATGCTGTAAAAAACAGACACTTTAGCGCTCACGAGAATTGCTGCCATTTTTTATTGGAGAGTTCTATTTAGTTAATTGTTTTTGCATATGATTAATAGATAAATTACTCACGTATAGCAATTTATTTGAGAATTTTATGAGTTCCAGAAGTATACGTCTGATCTAGATTACTACAGACTGTTCTGTTTTTGACAGATTCTGTTTTCCGTGTGTTGTTTGCTTATTTTGATGAATCTATGGCTAGTAAAATAGTTTATAAACCATAGAGAAGTTGGAATACAGTAGGTTTAACACCAATATAAATAAAGAATGAGTTCATTACAGTACCTTGAAGTGGTGTTTCGTTTTCTTTCGCTAACGGAGCTTACGAGTTTTCTGTTAAGTTTTGTGTTGTGAAGTTTTCAAGTTTTGGGTAAAGATTCGATGGAGTATGGAATAAGGAGTGGCAAGAACCTAAGATTGGGGATGCCCAAGGCACCCCAAGGTAATATTCAAGGACAACCAAGAGCCTAATCTTGGGGATGCCCCGGAAGGCATCCCCTCTTTCGTCTTCGTTCATCGGTAACTTTAATTGGAGCTATATTTTTATTTACCACATGATATGTGTTTTGCTTGGAGCGTCATTTTATTTACTTTTGTTTTGCTTGATGTTTGAATAAAATACCAAGATCTTAAATTATTAAATGTTAGAGAGTCTTCACATAGTTGCATAATTATTCGACTACTCATTAATCTTCACTTATATCTTTCGGAGTAGTTTGTCATTTGCTCTAGTGCTTCACTTATATCTTTTTAGAGCACGGTGGTGGTTTTATTTTATAGAAATAATAGATATCTCATGCTTCACTTATATTATTTTGAGAGTCTTTAGAACATCATGGTAGTTTTCTTTGGTTGTGAAACTAGTCCTAATATGATGGGCATCCAAGAGGGATATAATAAAAACTTCCATATAAAGTGCATTGAACACTATGAGAAGTATGATACTTGATGATTGTTTTGAGATATGAAGATGGTGATATTAGAGTCATGCTAGTTGAGTAGTTGTGAATTTGAGAAATGCTTGTGTTGAAGTTTGTGATTCCCGTAGCATGCACGTATGGTGAACCGTTATGTTAAGAAGTCGGAGCATGATGTATTTATTGATTGTCCTCCTTATGAGTGGCGGTCGGGGACGAGCGATGGTATTTTCCTACCAATCTATCCCCCTAGGAGCATGCGCGTAGTACTTTGTTTCGATAACTAATAGATTTTTGCAATAAGTATGTGAGTTCTTTATGACTAATGTTGAGTCCATGTATTATACGCACTCTCACCCTTCCACCATTGCTAGCCTCTCTAGTACCGCGCAACTTTCGCTAGTACCATAAACCCACCATATACCTTCCTCAAAACAGCCACCATACCTACCTATCATGGCATTTCCATAGCCATTTCGAGATATGTTGCCATGCAACTTACCACCGTTCCATTTATTATGACGCGCTCCATCATTGTCATATTGCTTTGCATGATCATGTAGTTGACATCGTATTTGTGGCAAAGCCACCATTCATAATTCTTTCACACGTGTCAGGCATGCATCATTGCATATCCCGGTACACCGCCGGAGGCATTCATATAGAGTCATATCTTGTTCTAAGTATCGAGTTGTAATTGTTGAGTTGTAAGAAAAATAAAAGTGTGATGATCATCATTATTAGAGCATTGTCCCAGTGAGGAAAGGATGATGGAGACTATGATTCCCCCACAAGTCGGGATGAGACTTCGGACGAAAAATAAATAAATAAAAGAGGCCAAAGAAGCCCAAATAAAAAAGAGAGAGAAAAAAAGAGGCCATAAAAAAAGAGAATGCCCAAATAAAATAATAATAATAATGATGAGAGAAAAAGATAGAAGGGGCAATGCTACTATCCTTTTACCACACTTGTGCTTCAAAGTAGCACCATGATCTTCATGATATAGAGTCTCCTATGTTGTCACTTTCATATACTAGTGGGAATCTTTCATTATAGAACTTGGCTTGTATATTCCAATGACGGGCTTCCTCAAAATTCCGTAGGTCTTCGTGAGCAAGCGAGTTGGATGCACACCCACTAGTTTCTTTTGTTGAGCTTTCATATATTTATAGCTCTAGTGCATCCGTTGCATGGCAATCCCTACTCAATCACATTGATATCTATTGATGGGCATCTCCTTAGCCCATTGATACGCCTAGTTGATGTGAGACTATCTTCTCCTTTTTGTCTTCTCCACAACCACCATTCTATTCCACCTATAGTGCTATGTCCATGGCTCACGCTCATGTATTGCGTGAAGACTGAAAAAGTTTGAGAACATCAAAAGTATGAAACAATTGCTTGGCTTGTCATCGGGGTTGTGCATGATTTAAATATTTTGTGTGGTGAAGATGGAGCATAGCCAGACTATATGATTTTGTAGGGATAGCTTTCTTTGGCCATGTTATTTTGAGAAGACATGATTTCTTTGTTAGTATGCTTGAAGTATTATTATTCTTATGTCAATATTAAACTTTTGTCTTGAATCTTGTGGATCTGAATATTCTTGCCACAATTAAGAAGAATTACATTAAAATTATGTTAGGTAGCATTCCACATCAAAAATTCTGTTTTTATCATTCCACGTCAAGCTGGCCTAGGCGACTGCCGACCAAGCCGTGGAGCGGGACTGCCTGGGCAAGCTGAAGGAGGTGGACAAGGCCCAGGCGTCCCATGCCCAACTCTTCTCTGAGGCAACGACCCAGGTGGAGGTCAAGGAGAAGGCCCTCGGCGCCGCCAAGAAAATAGCGGTCTTGGAACATGAGGCCTTCCTCTCCCTCGAGCTCGGATCTTGCAAGGCGCTGCACTCCATCTGCGGGGGAGGGTATGAAGAGCTACTGACGACCCCTAAGGACGGCCTTGTCAGTCTTCTCCCCAAGCTTGTTAAGGCACTCGAGGGTGCCGCCGCTGGAGTAGCCTCCTGGGTGGAATGGGAGTGGCACTCACTTTTTACCGCTGCCGCGATGCGCATCTTCATCCACCTCCACCTCCGGGACCCAGGCTTCAACCTCGGTGCACTGATCGAGCCGCTGTCTCTTGAGTCCTGCACTGCTACTGCTGAGGTCATGAAGAAGAAGGTCAACGCCCTGCTGGGGAAATTCCTCTGCGCCTGCGACCCTAAAGCCATGGCGGCAGAGGCCGGTGGCGGCAAAGATGCTGGCAACATCATTGACCACGAGCTTCCCAAGGCCAGTGGCGGAAGCGGCCAAGGTGATGGTGGTGCTTCTTCCTAGCTTCACCCTGCAACATTTATCGTGCCTCGTAGAGGCGTGGGAACTTCTGCTTGAACTTGTAGAACATTATGTTTTGTAATAACTTGCCGGAACTCTGCGATTTCGTTTCCATGCTCGGTTTTCTTCCTGTCTGCCTTAATGTTCTGCGTCAGCAAGGCCCGGCCTGGCTCATACCTCGATCGCTATTGGGGCGTCTAGATCACCAGGACGAAGCCAAGGGTTGAGGGGCTATGTGATCAGTGAGGCCCCTGAGTCGCAATGCTCAGGGGTCCCCCTTGACATTCGAACAACCCTCATGAAGGAAACGTGAGCAACATCTGATTTAATCTGGAGTCCTCCATACCTTTCCTTGCTAGCTTTTTCCTTGGAAGGACGCGGGAAGAGTAGGAGTGAGAGACCTGGTGAGGTGGTGTGCACTAGGCGTGGTCTGAGCGCAGCTCCCGTGCCCAGCCCCCTCGCGCGGGCCTCCTGTAGGGAAAGCTATGCGGTGGGACCATAGAGCGAGCCTATTGGCCATGCTGAGGTTATTGCAGCCACTTGGATGCCCTTAGTTGTTTGTTCACTAGCGCGCAACATGGTGCTTCCACTTTAGCATGGGCATAGCCCCACCTTGACCATGTCGTCCGCCAGCACAGAGCATGGGGCTACCACTTGTGCATGTGCATAGTCGCTCCTCGACCGTGTCGTCCGCCAACACGGAGCATGGGACTTCCACTGGTGCGTGGGTGGGAGTTCCCTCGGGGGGAGACTCCGGGCCGTGTATAGCCCTGTTCGTACACATGGCTAGCATGGCAGAACTGGAGGAGGCGTATATGGGCACTCGTGAGCCAGCGCGGGACTCACGAGGACCTACCTCAAGGTGGGTTGCAATTGAATTTTCAGCGCGGGGCACTTGTAAGAAACTGTGAGATGCTGGGGTGGCCTGCGCCGAGTGAATCTCCGGAGGATACCGCTTGAGAAGGCCAAACACCAACGACCCCAGGAGGTGAAGTGGATGGGCCGGCCGGCCTGCCAGACAGAGCTCAGCTATTGGGTTTATCGACACTACAGGGACGGACACGAGCACAGACGCCGTGCCTAGTCTTCTCATGCAACAATCCTAAATAAAGACAACGGACGCGCGGCTCCCGCGGTGGCAAGGCACCTGGTCACGAGCGCTGACTCATCCACTCTCGATTAGCTCATGTGAGAACAAGGCACCAAGGACCACGGGAGGTGGCATGCACGGGAGCTAGCTTGCAAGACAGAGCTCGGCCACTTGGGTTTAGCGACGCTGCAGGGACGGACCCGAGCACAGACACCGTGCCAGTCCTTAATCATGAGGCGGTCGCGGGCAGGTTTGTGAGGGCGCACGACATTCATGGTGGCGAAGCACGGGTCATGCAAGTTGTAATATTAAGCAATTCATAAAAGGGTGAGAGTAGTTCTGATACATGCGCAAAATGATACAGGCTGCAGGGGCGGGCCCTAACAACTTGAGGATAATGAAGCCAAAGGGGCACCCTCAACTGAACAAACCAAAAAGTCACCTGGCACCGCCGTTGTAGAAGTCTTGGAGTAGCTAAAGA
This sequence comes from Triticum aestivum, assembly GCF_018294505.1. Lineage (NCBI taxonomy): Eukaryota > Viridiplantae > Streptophyta > Magnoliopsida > Poales > Poaceae > Triticum > Triticum aestivum. Next base: position 248,817,060 of record NC_057797.1, on the reverse strand, counting down.
TGTGCAACGTAGAGATCTCTCCTTATGGGCCAGGCTACTCTTGAGGTCCAGGAGGCTCCAGAGGTCCGTGGGGCTCACGAGGTTCTGGCACCTCCTCTGTCAATACCGCCTGGCGCCTGGCCTCGCGAGCCACCAAAACACCCTGCATGTAGCGCTGATGCAAGGCCGCCACGTTCAGCATGCCGAACGGCATGCAGACGTAGCTGCAGGGGTAGTCCCAACATCGACCGACGTGGGACGGCCAGAAGAGCTCCTGAGAAGCGGCCCAGTTGAGGCATGAAATGTTGACGCAGACGCGCAGCTCGCCACCCATGTCAGGGGCGGCAGCCGCACTGGATGGTGCGGGGCGACGCTCGCCACGCATGGCTCACGTCTCCTGAAGCTCCTCATTTACCTTCATGATGAACTCCTGAGCGCCTGGCGCCTCATGCCTTCTGCCTTACTCACAGAGCCGCGCATCAAAGCGCGCCCCCACGTGGTGTCTGAACGCCTCCTTCATGACGCCAGTCAGGTCAGAGGCCCTCTAGATGAGAGCCCCCGAGCCCGTCCCGAGAGGGGCGCCCGGTGAGCCTTCCTATGCGAGAGGGAAGGGCGCCCCAGCAGTGGGCGTGGGGCCCGAGGAACGATCGTCGGGCGCCCTAGCCTCCTGACGGCCCCTTGGGAGGAGTTGCTTCTTCTTCTTGGGGGTGGCCTCAGGAGGCAGGATCATACCCATTCCATCTGAGTTCTTGACCGCTGCGGCCTGGTAGGCACGCTGGAGGGAGCACACCACACCCTTCTCGTCGCAAGCAACTGTGATGATACCGCCACTTCTTGGCATCTTGAGAACATTGTAGCCGTGGTGAGTTGCTGCCATGAACTTGGCGCGAGCTGGATAACCAAGAATGGCATTGTATGGGAGGTGAATGTGGGCGAGTCGAAGTCGATGAGCTCGGTGTGGTAGTTGTCGCGCATGCCCAAGGTGACCAGGAGGCATATCTGCCCCAGGGGAACGGTGGAGTTGTCGGTCACTCCTAAGAAGGGCTTGGTGGGGAGGAGTTGGTCGTAGGGCACTTGGAGCATCTCGGATGTCTTGACAGAGAGGACGTTGAGCCCCCGCGCCACCATCGATGATTGTTTTGGTGACGAGGACGTTTCTGATGGTCGGCGCGCAAAGCATTGGGAGCGCGCCAATGGCGATTGAGCACTTGAGCTGGTCCATCAAGTCGAAGGTGATGGCGTGCTTGGACCACCTGAGGGGACGCGAATCCTCAATCTTGGGGAAGGTCGCGTTCACCTCACGAGCGAACTGCTTGAAGATGCGATGAGAGGCGGGAGCCTGAGCGCCACCCAGGATGCATACGATTGCACAAGGCTCTCGGAAGACCCTAACCCCTTCATCTTGGCGGTTGTCATTGTTTCTCCTTGGCAACATCAATGGAGGGAGGATGACATTGCCCTCAGGATGGTCCTCACGAGGCTGGTCACTCCAGAGGCCACCGCGAGGCTGGCCCTGCCAGTGGTCCTCACGAAGTGGATCACGCCAGTCCTGGCGGGGGTCATAGTTGTCCCAGCGGCCTCCACCGTGGTCGTAGCCACGGTTGTTGTGCTCGGGATGGCATCCAAGGCTCCCATTGCGGGTTGCCCTGTGCTCGTGGCAGTCATTGGTGTTGTGGCTGTAGACATTGTGGAAGACATAGAACGGGCGGCTGCCCCAAGGAGGCTCATCGTGGTCGCGGTCGTGCTTCATCTCAGGCTCCGAGGCCAGCACGGCGGGGCCCTTGCGCTTCACTTCCTTAGACTTAGCCTTCTTGTCTTCAGGATCGACCTCCGGGAGCTCCCCGAGGGTCAGGCGACCTTCCTCTGCCCTCATGCACCTCGTTGCCATGTTGAACGTCTCCAGAGCCGAACAAAAATCCTCATGTATGGCGAGCTCCTTGTAACGCCCCGAGACCGACGCTCCACACACCTTCCATATTTTTCGTTGTCGCCTTGTGATTTATTTGTTCGTTGCATTCATCATCGCATCATCCGCATTGCATTCGCGTGTTTTCATAAAACTTGTAGCCGTTCGCCGTTGCCACTTCTTCATCGTCTTTGTTGACCTTTTGTCAGGCCCCATTATCTTTGTCGACCTCTCTAAGACCCCCTCGTACGCGTCCGAAACTTGTCCCGAACCCGACCCGAGAAGTCATGACCGATGTGTCCGGATCATCCCCAGACATCCCTAAAACATCTTCGGTTTATTATTTGGGCTTCCTAACCTATTTATCTCGGACCGTTCGATTATAATCGGAGGGACCAAATAGTCCCACCTTTGACCACCTACTGTATATATATCTCGACAAACACTAGCCCTAGCTGTCCCATCCATCAAATCCTCCGCGCCGCTGCCGCCCCAGTCTCCCTCATCCTCGGGATCTTGCCCGATCAATTCGAGCCACCCGACCAACCTCCTTCTTCCTTGTGATCCCTCCTGATCTCTCCACCCAACAAGCGATCCTCCTCCTGATCCCTCCCAAATCAATCACAGTAGCCTCGCTCCGTTTGAGAGGAGCGCGACCCTGAGACTACGGCCTCCTCTCGCGCCCGACGGGCTCCCCGAGCACCTCGTTCCCGTCGGCTTTGACACCGAGCCACCGGCGAGAAGCAGTTGCAGAGCCATCGCCAGGCCAGCCCCGTCGCGCTCCCTTTTCTTTCCCTTCCTCCCTGGCTCACTTCTCCCTTCCATTCTTTGATCCCTCTCTTTTTCTCGCTATGTGTTGCCCGCAGGAGCCACCATGAACATCATTGCAGCAGCCACCGCCCCGCCAAGTCCCTGCCGGAGCCTGTAGCCACCTCGACCGCGTGCTGTCTTCCCCCTCAACCACCTCCCGCAGGACCCCCCTGCTCCGCCAAGTCCAGGCCATGGCCTCTTCTGCTTCCCTCGTCCTCGCTTGATCTTGAGTAGGGGAGCAGGCACGTCATCCCTCCCTTTGCCATGGAGCTCGCGTCCCCTCGCGTTACGTCACCGGTCTCCTCTCCGGCCAAGCATGTCCCCTGATGCTCCCCTGTGCCTGAATCTTGTTCCGCCGGCCTCTACTTGCTCTGCATCGAGCAGAGGAGACCACCAGCGCCTCGCCTCTGCTTCAAACCAGGTGGCCAACGCCTCCAGCGCCCGCGTTGACCGAGCGCAGGGCCTGCCCGGCCTCCTCCCCACCAGCTGGGCTGAAGCCCAAGTGGTGAGCGTGCGCCCGGTGCCTGTTTCGCCCATGAGTGCATAGATTCGGCCTAGCTATATTTTTCCCTGCCTCTGCGAATTTCAACATTATCCATAGGAAACCGTTTTACAGAAAAGTCCCTCTTATTCATGCATTTAATAACTTCACAACCGTGCATCGGATTAAAATGTTTCATATATGGGAAATGCTTAGAATTTTATCTAGTTTCATAATATCCAACTTTCATCCATGTTTAAAATGTTTAAATGTGTTTTTTGAATTAATTTGCATAAATGGCATGTTAAAATGGTTTATTTCTTAACTCAATAATCGTAACTCTGAATTAAATAAACTTTATATGTAAATTGGGTAGAAAAATGCATAAATTAACTTGGTGCACTTATTTTGAATGTTTAACAACTCTAAAATATGGTTTTAGGAAGAACAGTACCAAATTCAAAATATGCATATGGGGATTTTCCGGAATTGTTGTTTGTTATTTCCGGCTTCATTTAAGCTTGCCTAAATAGTTAGTTTACTTATGCTTCACCCTCTTGCCATGTTTAACAACATTTAATGTTGTTGAGTACTCCCTCCGTCTGGAAAAAGTTGGAGGCAGTGGGTGTCATTCACGAAGTCCGGTATCCAAAGTGGCTGCAGAAGCAGAGGGCAAGGCGGCAATCCACGGAGAAGCAGTCCTTCATCGTTCAGGAAACCTGCAAGCTGGAGGCAGTGTGTGTCATTCACGAAGTCCGGTATCCAATGTGGCTGGCGAATCCGGTCGTCGTACCAAAGGATGGAGGGAAGGAGCGCATGTGTGTCGACTTCACCAACCTCAACAAGGCTTGCCCTCAAGACCTGTTCCCGCTGCCGCGCATCGACCAAATTGTCGACTCCACAGCCAAGTGCGATCTGCTATGTTTTCTGGATGTGTTTTCAGGCTACCACCAGATCAAGATGGTGGTGGAAGATGAGGAGAAAACAACTTTCCTGACCCCATGCAGGGTGTACTGCTACACTTGCATGCCATTCGGACTATGCAACGCATGAGCGACCTTCCAGCGACTGATGCACATCGCCTTGGGGCAGCAGCTCGAAACAAACGCTGAGGCCTACATCGATGACATTGTGGTGAAGTCTCAGGAGGTAAGAACCCTTATTCAGGACCTGGAGGAGACCTTCACGAGCCTACGCCAGGTGGACCTGTGGCTCAACCTGGAGAAGTGCGTGTTTGGTGTCCCTTCGGGCTAGTTTCTGGGCTTCCTCGTCTCTCGCAGGGGGATCGAGGCCAACCCAGAGAAGGTCAAGGCAATCGAAGACATGAGCCCACCACAAAACATCAAGGAGATGCATAAACTTGCATGCTGCGTGGCTTTGTTGGGGCGCTTCATCTCCAAGTTAGGGGAGCGCGCATCGCCGTTCTTCAAGCTCATGAAGAAGAAGGGTTCGTACGAGTGGACCCCCGAGGACGACCTGGTGTTTCAAGACCTCAAGAGATACTTGACCAGCCCACCGGTGATGGTGGCGCCTCGCCCTCGCGAGCCCTTGGTACTCTACCTGTCTGCCACACCCCACTCCGCCAGCGCGGCGCTGGTGGCCCTCAGGGAGGGGCCCGAGGTCGAGGACCCGTCAAGTGGAGTCTCCAAGATAGATGAGGTAGCTCAGCACCAAGGCGATGCTCCTGACACAGCAGCTGTCCCGATAGGTCATCAAGCCCCAGGAGCTCGAAACCCGCAGGAAACAACTCAGTCCCCGGGAGCAAAAAACTCCGTCAGCTCTCCCACCCTTGTCGAGCACCCAGTGTACTTCGTCAGCATGGTCCTTGAAAGTGCTAGTGATCGACTAGAGGGGGGGGGGTGAATAGGCGATTTTTATGAAAGTCTTCAAAACATGGAAGTTTCAAAGACAAATGATAGAAATAAACCTATTACCATGCAGCGGAAGGTAGACTACACTAGGCAAACCAAAGTCAAGTATTCAATGAAGTGAAAGCACAATGACTAATAGCAGCTAGGCAGTAAGGATCAGGTAGGAAGATATTGTGAAGCCAATCAGAACAAGCAGTCACTCAGTGAAGACAAAAGATAATGCAATCATACAATGACTTCACAAGGACCAACAGTAAGTAAAGGGAAGGGAAGGATGAAACTAGTGACTCGTTGAAGACAATGATTTGTTGGACCAGTTCCAACTGCTATGACAGTTGTACGTCTGGTTAGGCCGGCTAGGTATTTAAACCTGAGGACACACAGTCTCGGACACCCAATCCTGAACACGCAGCTCAGGACACCCAGTCCTCACCGTATTCCCCTTGAGCTAAGGTCACACAGACCTCGCCCAATCACTCTGGTGAGTCTTCAAGTTAGACTTCCAAACCTTCACATACTTCGTTCACCGGCGATCCACAACGACTCTTGGATGCTCAGAACGCGACGCCTAACCGGCTGGAGGATTCACAGTCCTCAAGTGTAATAAGTCTTCAGATCACACAGATAGGAAGACTTAAGTGATGCCTAACACTCTTTGGCTCTGGGTGTTTAGGGCTTTATCCTCGCAAGGAATTCTCTCTCAAAGGATTCGAGGTGGGTTGCTCTCAAACGAGAAAAGCCGTGCGCTAACTCTGAGCATCCAACTGTTTATGGTTGTAGGGGGTGGGCTATTTATAGCCACTAGGCAACCCGACCTGATTTGTCCAAAATGACCCTCGGTCACTAAGGAACTGACATGTGTTCCAACGGTCAGATTTCAAACACACACGACAACTTTACTTGGGCTACAAGCAAAGTTGACTTATCCAACTCTGGACAAGATTTGCTCTCATAGTGTTCACTCGAAGACATAAGATTTTGGTTAAGCATCACTTCAGTCATTCTGACTGGTTCTCTTGGACCCCACTTAACAGTATGGTGGTTCCTATGACTCAATAAAGAAGAAAAAGAACGACGAAAGAACTAAGTCTTCGCGCTCCATAGTCTTCATGCGATGTCTTCACATACCACCTTTGTCTTCAATGTCTTCTTACATTTTTAGGGGTCATCTCTGGTAGGAAAACCGAATCAATGAGGGACTTCTACCTGTGTTATCGTGCAATTCTCACAAACACATTAGTCCCTCAACTAGGTTTGTCGTCAATACTCCAAAACCAACTAGGGGTGGCACTAGATGCACTTACAATCTCCCCCTTTTTGGTGATTGATGACAAACTAGTTGAAGTTTTCAACGGGGAATATAATATGTGAAATTGTAAAGGATAGGGGATTGTTTTCATAAGTTGCAAGGGCTCCCCCTGAAGATGTGCACATAAGTAATTTGCTTTTGGAATGCAAATGCACATGGCAGGTTGTACTTGTGGAGATCCTCTTCAACTTATGATGACAATTCATCATGCATGAAAAGTATGTGAAGATAATGACATGCATAATGAAAAATGGACGTCTGCAAAATGATCTAAGTGCGGAATTTATCGTCGCACATGCGGAATTTATCATCGCATCACAGAATAGCAAATAAGTAGCAGACGACCATCGAGTTTAAGTGTTACAACTCAAAGAACCAAATGTATCAAAACGAGAGTTGTAAACACTAGGCAAAATATAAAGCAACTGCCCATATGGACCCGCTTGAAGACTATCAAACTCATATGCTTCTCCCCCCTTTGTCAGTAAAGACATAGAGCGTCTACTCGTTCCCATGAGGAGTAGGTGAAGCAGCAAGGTCGTCGGTGTTGTTAGGCGGTGCAGACGAATTCGGGACAGTGTCGATGCATGCAGAAGTAGGGGGCGGTGAAGTAGCATCGTCTTCGTCATCGGTCACTCTGGCATTCACAGTTGCCGTGGAGGAAGAGAAGTCAGAGTCTTCAAGAGACGGAGTTCGTCGCAGCACAGTCCTTCTTGGAGGTGTGGAGTCAAACTTGAAGCGTTCAGAGAAGCCATCCTCTTGAAGATCATCTTCAGAACACATAAGCGTCAGCCCTTTCCATGTACGCCGATAGGTTTCATGGGCAACAAAGGCATTCTTGGTGGCAAGATTGCGAATGCGGTTGACATCCACCAAGAGGCTTTGCATCTGACGCTTAAGCCACTCATGATGCTTATCCTGTTTCTGATGCAGCACGACGAGAAGCTCTCGGTCATTGAGGACACGAGATCGTCTTTGAGGCCTTTGCGCAATAGTGCTACCAGTGGCGTCAGTTTGAGCACGCGGGGCATGTGTGTTTCCAGCAAGGGGATAAACACGAGACACTGCTAGAATTCCTTCAATGGGCTGGGTGAAGCTTTGGTGATCATCATTGTGAAGATAAATGGGATCCTTAGCAGGCTCTGGGTAAATGGCTTCAACTGACAGATCAACCTCGGGCAAGAATATGAGATGATTGCGCGCAGACGGCTGATAGTTGAAGGCTGAGTGTCGCTTGATCAGACACATGACCCATGGAGCATAGAATTTCAACCCAAAGATGTCAGAGCCAGACGCAGCCAACTGCCTGATGAAGAAGTGTTGAGCATTGAAGCTGATGCCATTTAAGATATAGAAAACCAAAGTCTTCATTTCTCCTTCAAGCTTCGATGCAGATGAGTGTCCTTTGACAGGCCATAGAGTCTTCCTGATGATGTGGTAGATGGTGCGAGGCAGGTACTCTAGGTCTTCAACGAAGAACTCCTTAGGATATTCAGCATCTGGAGGCAAAGGCTTCATCATGCTCAGCATTTGGCTCATGTTGGGTTCTGGCTTCTGAAAGATGCTTTCCAAGGCATTTTGATGTTGTTGACAACCTGGTTCATAGTATTCACCAGGAGTGTGGGCCTGTGAGCTCAATGATATCAAGAGCTTTAGCTTCATGATGGACATTGCCTATCATCCACTCAAGGACCCAAGTCTTTGGATCCCTGTTGTAGCCTCGAATATGAAGAGTGGCATAGAATTGAAGCAACAATTCTTCATTCCAGTGCTCCTTGTCAGTGATGAACTGCAACAGACCAGCATCTCTGAAACAGTCCAATGCTTCTTCTAGGCAGGGCAGACTAGCCATAGCTTCAGAGTCGAGGCGCATATGTGGAAATATGCGCCCTTGATTGTATAGGACACAAGAATAGTAGCTGCGCTGCTCATAGCTCCAGAACCGATCTGAGGAAATGCGCGGTTTGGTATAAGGGTTCTTGGAGCTGTTGAAGAAGGTATTACGTGCCACGAAGCCATTCGCATTGAAGACCCCAGGTGAAGTGGCAGTGCCTGGGAAACGTGGAAGTCTTGGCTTGGGCTTTTGGACTTGAGGCATGTGCTCAACGTGGTACTCAAATTGTGGACCAGCAGCAGGCGGAGGAGTCAGAATGGGCCATCGAACCATAACTTGCTGACCACGATCAAATGCCAGCTCCATTATGTGAGGTCTTGGAGGGGGAACATGGGCATTGGCATTGTCTTCATGGGCTTCAGGGACCACATTGATTTCAGGTGCAGGCTCCACATTTGCTTCAGCTATGACTACGTCATTGGCTTCATTGGTGTTGGTGGTGGCAGCCTTAGGATTCTCGACCTCTACTTCAGAAGCCGGAGGGTCGGTCACGTTCTCCTCGAGAACAACATCTTGGTGAGACGGGGGTGTAGCAACTCTTGGGGCTTCTTCTTCATCGGCTGATGCAGCCGGAACATCTTCAGCCAGTTTGGCTTCGGATTCAGAGACAGTCACAGTAGGAGTGGCATCTGGAAACACTTGACGTGCAACAGATTGGTGGTGCACTTCTCCTTCTGGAACGCTCGATAGAGGGACTTGAGGCCTTGGTCCTTTGCGAAGCCTGCGCAACACTGGCGACGCCTTTGGAGATGGAGTTGGCTGGGCCTCAAAGTCATCTTCTTCTTCTTGCCGGGGTGGTGTGACTTGTTGTTGGGGAGTACTCGGGGTGTCCTATTGTTGTGGGTGATCAGCCCATGATGCATCCTGAGCAATTGGCGTCAGAGGACGACCAATGCTGATGAGTTCGCTGTTCGTGAGAATAGGTGATGATATCAGGTTGTGCTCGATCTGAGGAAGAACTGCATCATCTTTAACATTGTCATGGTGACCAATGTCTTCAGCAGCGGTGGGATCAACTGCTGGAATGTCTTCAGCTTCATGAGCCTCTGTGGAAGCAGGCTCATGGACAATCAGTTGGCGCTCTTGGTGTGTAGATGCAGGGCGAACCATTGAGATAGGTTCAACAACTAAGGGCTCTGTGGGAGCAGCCCGATCTTTCTTGGTTTTGCACTTCTTCTTGGAGGGAGCAACATCAGAGGCTTCAGGATGTTTCCTCTTTCTGGCTTCAGCCTCAGCAGTCCTCATCTTCTTCAGTTCTGAAGCGGTTGACCTGACCTTTGGCTTCGAGCCAGTCATGCTGGCTGGGAAGACAATGGGATGTGCTTCCTGCCTTGGTGCTTCGGGTTCGGCCACAACTGGCTTCTTCTTCTTCTTTGCAGCCATCCTGGGATCGATGCCAGGACGACCAAGAGCCTTGCGCTTCTCAGCCTCATTATAGGCTTGCACACACTTGTCAGCCAGGCTCTTCATGCGCTCACAAGAACCTTTAGCTTCTTCACCTTCTTGAGAAAGGCTTCTTTGAGCTTGTGCAGCATGATCTCGAAGTTTTTCACATCTTGCACGCTGAGCCTGGCCATGTGCTTCTTGAACTGAGCTTTCTCATAGTCGATCTTTTGCTTCAGTTCAACGATGCGCTGAGCTAGAGTTAGCTCAGAAGCAATGGCGCCAGTGAAGGCGACACTGAGGCCAATTGGAAGTTGCAGATCTTCAAAGCTGAGGTTGGGCATGTCAAACCACTCATCAATGAAGTTATGGATGATTGCCACATCAAAGAGAGGCAAATCATTGAAGATCTCTGCTTCTTCCTTGCTCTTGATCAGTTGCTCAAGAGCGTCATCTGCAAGATCTTCATCGCTGGACAGATCAATGTCGTCGTTGCGCAGAATAGCAGCAGTAGTCAGTTCTTTGATGGTGTGTTGCAAAGGCATCTCTACTCTTGAGGGCTTGGAGATGCGTGACAAATCTTCAGACTGCACACTGTCTTCAGGAGGTGCAGTAGCCAGTGGCTTCGCCCGTGAGATTTTTGGTGCTGAGGCAGGCTTTGAAGCTTTAGGCTTCTTCAGTTTCTTTGGCTTCGGCGGTGCAGGCGCTTCATCAGATTCAGCGTCATCTGCAGGCTCATCCACGACTGTCCCTTGAACCTTGATATGAGTGATGAGACCTTCCAGGTTGTAGAAGGGCCCAACAAGATTGGGTTCAGCTCCGCGGGTGCCATCGGCACGAGGAGCAGAAGGACCAGGGTTGAAGTCTACTCCCCATGACTTCTTGTTTTGCTTAGCCGAATTCTTGGCAAACTGGAAGTTGCGCTTGAACAGATTGTCGTCACGACACCATAGCAATGACGATGGGTGTGCATCCGCAGGCTGTGGTCCACGGACCATGCAGGGATAGAAGCCTTGTTCAATGGCTTCATCTCTGGACCTGGGTTGAAGATTTCTGTATACGATGTCTCCCCATGGTCGCTTGATGGCATTCTTCTCAGCATACTTCTGGGTCACAAACCTGTACTTGAACCATTGCTCAGCCCAATATCTTCGAATCCATTGGATTCGGGTTTTGCGCTGATTGTAATCCTCTTTAGGATCTGTCTTGTAAAGCTCTGAGAGGTCATCAGGCAAATCTCTTGACGTTCCCCCACGATGCTATCTGCCACCCTTCCTTACTGATTTCTCTGCAGCCATGAATTTCAAACTGAATGGCTTCAGCACGTTCAAAGGCTTCAAGGGCTTTCGCTTGCTGGACAAACAGGAAATGGCTTCGGGAGAGTTAATGTGATGCTGTAAGAATTCTGCAAATGAATGCAGACTATGAGAACCAAGGGATTCTCCCACGGACATGTACCTGTGATAACATTAAGGTGCGAGGGAAGGGGAAGAGGTCATATGCATTCTTAGAAGATTTTGAAGATAAATCAGTTTAGAAGACATTGACCTCATCGTGCGAAGACATTCACTTATATGTTGAGAGTTGGTTCCAGATTTGTACGAATCCGCGAATAAGTACAAGTGATGAATCTAACTAGATATGAAGCTTAAGTGAATATACTAGGCAGTATGAGATGCAGACAGGATAGATCTAACATTGTATAGGCAGAAACCTATTTTGGCAAACAGGATGAATCTTTGAGGATCAAAAAGATGGTAAAAATAGAGTTGTGTTCACCACGCGAAGAACTGCTAGATGGGAAGAGTAGGAGATCGAGCAGTTCAATCCACCGTGCCCTAACTTGGCGACGGAGAACACCTACGGCGGCAGCGGAGAAGACGATGTCCACGGCCGGCGTGAGGACGGCATCGGAGAAGTCGCGGCAGCTAAGCACTTTGTCGCCAACGTCGTCGAGAGCTAGCGGGGGCGCTAGGGTTTTGACGAGGTGGAGAGGTGGAAGAAGGTTTTCTTGACCGCAGGGGACATGTATTTATAAGGAAGTGTGCAGCACAACGCAATTACGCAGGTGCCCCTGGCGGTTCACATCTGAGGAACACGTGGCAAACATGCAACATGCTTGGAGTTGTCCCCACGTTCCCACGCACGCCTGGATTGTCGGGTGGTCGTTCCCACTTCTCCGGGTTTCAGGTGAAGGAATTAGCATTGAAAACGGACTTAATGTTTGTCTCTGTATCTTCTGCTGACTAGGACGCAGAGAAGACATTCGACAGTTTCAATAGAATGCATATGATTTGGACAGATAGAGTTTGAGATAGAAAGCATAGAGAGATTAGGGTCCGATCACATTCACTTAGTTCAAAAGATTCAACAAGGAAGACGTAGCTATAAGTGAATGCTGTAGAGGACAGAACACTAGTATGTATATATCAGAA